>NC_059352.1:8742519-8962519 GCF_019703515.2 Myxocyprinus asiaticus
GCACAGGCTGGGGGCTACTCTGAGAAAATGTCACTGATTTTGACTGTGGAAATGAACGATTCTCTCATTACTTGTCACTTGTTTCTCCCATGGTAGATTAGTCATATTAACTACAAACAATCAGATTGATCAAATTCAAGTTTAATCTTCTGACAACTTCGGGTTACTTTCATACATAGAATGCAATAGTTATATATTCTTGTCGTAATTTCTTTACTTTCATACGGCTTTCCAAGGTGTCCGGTTAAACTCTCAAATCTTAATGTGCACGGAACACTGAAGAAAGACTTTGAATGGTTTGTGTGGACAATAGTTTTAATTTGCTTCTCACTCTGTAATCTCTAAAGAAACAGAATAAACCGGACTGCAGGCTGCAAGGGAACCGTACTCAGACCACCTCCCAAGACGCTTTTAAAGGGTCTGAGATGTGTTCACGTATGGTTAAAAAATCACACAAATCGCTCAGACCCCTGAAATGAACCACGTATAAAAAGTGAAGACTGATTATCGGGACACAAGTCATACCGACTGTACCTCCATTGAGACGCGGGACACGGCTCGTACTTATTCATTGCAATGCACATTATATCTCTTAAACCCTCATCCTCCACAATATTAATCGCCGGCAGGCTGTGGCATCTATCGTGAAGCCGTGCTACATCAGTCGTTAAGATGCATTTAAATGAGTTGCATCAGGCATCGACACCACTCAACAAAATCGTCAAGCAGTGCTTTAAAATCCACATGAAACGTGCTGCAGACAACGGCAGAGTTCGAAATGGCATACTACCCATTCTACTCTTACCGCTTCTGCCATTTGGCAGAAATAGAAAGAGTAGTATGATAGAACACAGCTAATGTCTTGTTCCACATTTAGCGCTGGCATTACCCACATTCTTCATACAAATTGTCCATGTATCATTAGCTGATGCCCCGAAAGATCAGCTGCAACATGTTCACAGTTAAAAGTATTTTAATTTTGACCCCCGTGCAGACGGATATTTAACGGGAGAACTCCAACAAGCTGTGCAGCGGTTTCTCATTAGTGTCATATATTGTGTTTGGCTTGTAGGTGCTTTTGTGGTCATTTAATTCCGCCTTTCAACAGCTTCTAAGTACTTGATTTATTTCACAAGTCTCAGTTTGTTTTGTACAAAACATTACAGTTAAGAGCAGTGATTCCCTGTCATTGATAAAGTGATGGAGAAAAAAACACTGTGTGTTTGTTTGTGGTGTGTACATCCTTGTAATTCACTTCAGGACAATTCGCAAAAGTTCCGCCCTATTCCAACCAATGAAAATTGATAAACGTGTTAATGAAAAATTAATGTGTTAAACATTTTAAATTAATCACATGCATTCAAATAATTTGGAAAAATTGAGTTAGGTAACTTGATTGTATGAGACCAGGTTTTAACTGAAACACAAAATTTAAATTATCACACAAAAACTAAAACAAGCTCTTCTGTTAATGTTGGCAATGTTTGGGGTCCTGGGTAGCTCAGTGGTAAAGACACTGGCTACTACCCCTGGAGTTCGCTAGTTCACAAGTTTGAATCCCGGGGCGCGCTGAGTGACTCCAGCCAGGTCTCCTAAGCAACCAAAATTGGCCTGGGGTAACCTCCTCATGGTCACTATAATGTGGTTTGTTCTTGGTGGGGCGTGGGGCGGGCGTGTGGTGAGTTGAGTGTGGATGCCACGGTGGATGGCATCTCCATGGCAACACATTCAACAAGCCACGTGATAAGATATGCAGGTTGACAGTCTCAGATGCAGAGGCAGCTGGGATTTGTCCTCCGCCACCCAGATTGAGGCAAATCACTACATGACCACAAGGACTTAAAAGCACATTGGGAATTGGGCATGCCAAATTGGAGAAAAAGAAAAAAAAAAAGAAATGTTGGCAAAGTAGATTAAAATTTTGG
This sequence comes from Myxocyprinus asiaticus, assembly GCF_019703515.2. Classification (NCBI taxonomy): domain Eukaryota; kingdom Metazoa; phylum Chordata; class Actinopteri; order Cypriniformes; family Catostomidae; genus Myxocyprinus; species Myxocyprinus asiaticus. The sequence continues at coordinate 8,744,445 of NC_059352.1, forward strand.
GTCGCAGTCCTGCAGTGTGACTGATCGTAAGACAAACACTGTCAAAACTTCACCAGAGGCTAAGATTCATCGCGAAGGCAATTAATCGGCAGTCAGCGAACAAAAAGAGATCAAAGATTTTGACAAATTTTGACTTTGAAAAAATCTTTTATGATTCCCGAAATTTTTCTTAGATGGTATTGTGGCCAAAATCTTACAGTGTGCACCGGCTTAAGACATTCAGAGAACATTTTGGTTTTGTGGAAGAGCTTCAAGGGGTTGCTTCAGTGTCTCTGTCACCAGCTTTATTCCTTGCTGCCTTCTAAATGTCCAGAGTTCCTTATTAACATCTTTTGCAACTTTCCCTTGCTATATTGCTTAGAAAAGGCACTGGAGCAGCTCTTGGTTGATTCTTCCCAGCTGTGGGAATAAGATACAGTAGCTCGCTAATCCTTAAGCGTTGTCTGCTTCAGCTCAATGACTCTGCCATTTGTCAAACAGAGGCTTGTGGGAGTTACAGTTGGTCTCCTCTCTCTTTATTGAGTCACCAGGGTTTGGAGCACTCTGATTGGTCAAATCCCTAAGGGAGCTTGACAAACGGACAGATACAATTTTGATAGCAGAGAACTACTAAGTTTGGAGGGTTTGGAGAAATAGTGATGTGTAACATTAAAAATATCCATGTATCAATGACCCCTAAAGGGGTTTATTTAGCAATAATTACAGGATGACTGTACATTATCCCACTTACACAGCTACTTAGCAAATAAAAATAAAAAGAATGTAAACTCTTAGATATTCCATGGACATCTTCATACATTGATTACAATAGAGCACAACAGTCAGGTTCAGGAAGCAAAAGTACAATTTATTTGTTCCATAGGCAAATTTATTTTTAACAATTACTTGTAAACCTTTAAAGACAGAAATATAGTCAGATTTGAGGTTGTTAATCATTAGTATGTGCTTCTGCTGAAGCCATCAGTCCGCGTTACTTCAGTTACATTTTTTTAAATAATTTTTAATAGCTGAATTTCTGGCAAAGAAGTACCCTACCCATTGGTGGAGAAATGTCCACAAATCAGAGAGGCTCGGCCAACAAAGTGCACCAAATGAGCTATGCAGCGCCCATCCACTCCCACGATGCACTGTGAATGATGCAATCGAGTCGGTCTCCCAACACACTTAAACTGCTTTTATATTGTATTTCCATTTATCAGAATATTTTGCAATAAAAATTCTATATATTGTTTCTATACATATAATGAACAAATTTAAATCAATAGTTTTATATTTTTCCATCATTTTTAATTTGATTATGACATTCGCAGTGCTTCATGGGATTGCAGTAAAGTCTTTTTTCTTTTTGTCCAATTTTCAAAACATTTTTGTTTCAAATCAAGGTTTGTAATGTTTTTGTTTAGTTTTTGCACTCGGAACTGGTTGGCTTTGTTTATGGCTTAGAACTCTTTTACAGTATGGAGTATGTTATGAAAACCCTATGGATTTCAAATTAATGGGAAAAATAACCTACTTTCGGAACCAAGACTGAAAAAGTAGGCGGGAACTGTTGTGCTCTATAATAAATAAACACAGTCTGCCTCAAACAAATAACACACAATAAATGGCACATTTAAATTCTATTTGCAGAGTGGAAAAAGTATGCAAATCCTTGGATTTAATAAGCGATTTATCTTGTGCTGAGTGACTCCAGCCAGGTCTCCTAAGCAACCAAATTGGCCTGGTTGCTAGGGAGGGTAGAGTCACATGGGGTAACCTACTCGTGGTCGCGATTAGTGGTTCCCTATCAGTCACTCACTCAACGCTGTGTCGATGTAGTGACACTAGGGGTCACTCTTGGGAGCCCAAGACACCTCTGGTCTTTGATAAAAGGCCAATAAAAATTGGCGAGTGGTATTTGCATGCCACTCCCCCGGACATACGGGTATAAAAGGAGCTGGTATGCAACCACTCATTCAGATTTTCTCTTCGGAGCCGAGCGGTTGCATTCAGTGCACTGAATTCAATTTCTCCCTACCGTTCACCTCAAACTGCTGAATTTACGGCGCATTTCAGTATATTCTAAAAGAGTGTATTTTCAATTCTAAAAGAGCGGCACACACGGAATGTCTTTTTAAAGATGACTTTCTGTTTGTGTGTTATTCCTGGTTGCAGTCATTATCTCTCCGCTTCTGACGGCCACGATCGCTGTCTTACGTGTCTGGGCACTGCCCACGTGGAGACATCGTTCGTGGATGGGTCTTGTCCTCATTGCGAGAACATGACCATGGCAACGTTGCGGTCGCAGCTTGCCTTCGTAAGAAAGCAAGCCACCCCAGCAGCTCCCCGCCTCGGTCCTTCTACCTACGGGTATAAGGCCGCATCAGTTAGCACTGGGGGCGATTTGGGGACTTCAATGGGAGCACCTCCGCCGGGTAACCCCCCATGGACCTCCCATTCCTCAGCACACTCGCCTGCCCCGGTCGGGCTCTCGGATGAGATCGCCGGCTCCTCTCAGTGTGAGTTTGACCTCTTATTCGGAGCCCGGGAAGACGATGAGTTATCGAGCGCAGCATCGGAGAGCGGGTTCGTCCAGTCTGACGCGGAGGCTTCGGCTGGGCTTCCGGGCAATGAAGGTCACGGCACGGTCTCTCGGGCAGGCGATGTCCACCCTGGTGGTCCAGGAGCACCACCTTTAGCTCAACCTGGTCGAGATGAGAGAGGCTGACAAGGCACGGTTCCTTGATGCCCCCATTTCCCAGGTTGGCCTGTTTGGCAACACCGTTGAGGACTTTGCCCAGCAGTTCTCGGCGGTGAAGAAGCAGACGGAGGCTATACAGCACATCCTGCCCCAGCGCGGCTCAAGACCCCGCATCCAGCCTGCTTGTCGCCAAGGTCATCCTCCTGCAGCAACAGCACAAGCTCCACCACAGCCTGCCCCCGCGGAGTCCACCGCAGGAAGCAGATGCCACCCATCTCACGGCCGGCAGCCAAGAACCCAAGGAAGGCTTCAAAGCGTCCCTGAGATGGGCGACCCAGGGACGAGGAGACCCGCTTCTATGGAGCTGGTGGACAGACCACTCCATCCCCCAGTGGAGGGCCAGGAGGAGAATCTTTTGTTTCATTTTTCACCGCATGTCCAAGAGGCTACGGTACCCAAAACTTCAACAAAAGAGTTGTTTTCTTGTTCTCTGGGTCATATGTCAGGTGCGCACGGCCGTCATCATGACTGCCATCCACCGTCCCATTTTGGCAGGTTTGGCGCTCCAGCAGCGGACCCCCCACCTCTGTGCGCCCAGCTGTGGCACAAACATGCCCACACCGGGTTGGTTTCGATGGACTACGGGGACGATATTCCTCCTCCCCCCTCCTCGACCAATCTTATGCTGGGCGTCAGGAGCCAGGTAAGTGCTTTGATGTCTCTGGACTCAGCACGGACACGGGGTTCGAGCCCCCTCGATGTGGTGCCTCAGGCTCCACTCTGCCGCGAGGCCCCACCCACCAGTACGTCTGACATGATTGTCCCCTTGGTCCCCCTTGCCCAGAGTCTGTATGCATGGCTCGCGCTTTCCAACCCGTCGCGATGGCTGACCCGAACTGTCCGACTCGGCTACGTGATTCAGTTCACAGGCGACTGCCCAGGTTCAGCTGCGTCCGCTTCACCTCGGTGAAGGGCGAGAACGCCAATACCTTGCGTGCGGAGATCGCTACCCTTCTACGGAAGGGTGCGATAGAGCCTGTCCCTCTGGCCGAGATGAATAAGGGGTTTTACAGCCCCTACTTCATCATACCGAAGAAAGGCGGTGGGTTGCGGTCAATCTTGGACCTCCGAGTACTGAACCAGGCCTTGCACAGACTCCCGTTCAAGATGCTGATGCAAAAATGCATTTTAGTGAGTGTTCAGCATCAAGATTGGTTCACGGCGGTAGACCTGAAGGACGTGTACATACACGTCTCTGTCTTACCTCGACCCTTAACAGACCCTTCCTACGGTTTGCTTTCGAGGGCTGGCCATACCAGTACATGGCCCTCCCCTTCGGCCTGTACTTGTCCCCTTGCGTCTTCAGGAAGGTTGCAGAGGAAGCCCTTGCCCCGCTAAGGGAAGTGGGCATCCTCAATTATCTCGACTGGCTAATCGTAGCTCACTCTCGGGATGTGTTGTGTGCGCACAGGGACCTGGAGCTTCGGGTGGTATACACGATCACTCAGGCTAGGGCTCTCTCTACGAGACGCCAGTATGCCTTGAAGTGGCATCTGTTCGCTAAATGGTGTTCTTCCCAATGTGAAGACCCCCAGAGATGCGCAGTCGGATCGGTGCTTTCCTTCCTGCAGGAGAAGCTGGAGGGGTGGCTGTCCCCCGCCACCTTGAAGGTGTAAGTAGCCAACATTTCGGCACATCACGATGCAGTAGATGGTAAGTATTTGTGGAAGTACGACTTGATCATCAGGTTCCTGAGAGGCGCTAGGAGGTTTAATCCCTCTAGACCTTGCCTCATCCTCTCATGGGACCTCTCTGTAGTCCTTCGGGGTCTACGGGGAGCTCCCTTCAAGCCCCTAGAGTCAGTTGAGCTTAAGGAACTCTCTTTGAAGAAAGGCCCCTCTGCCCCCGGTCACCATGTTGGTAGAAACTCCTCCCCCCTCGGGTAGGACCTACCATGCGACTTCTCCACATGACATACTTCCGACAAGACTCGGTAAGACCATGTGATGTATTTCCACTCAAAATACCCCCCCCCCCTTCTCTGGGCAGGGTGTGGTCTCCACGGTGTCTTCCCCTTCGGAGTGACACCCCCCCCGACATAGACATTTATGGTCCCCAGTCGGTTAACAAATTCCAATATTTTTGCAGAGAAAAAAGAGGAAAAGAGGCCACAGCTGGGCAAGCCTGTCCCTATTTGTTGAGCAGTCGACTTGTTCCCGAAGGACCGTTCAACGCTCATAAGAGCGTTGGGGGAGGTTACATGATGGCCTAGTGCGCTGGCTACGAGGCACACAGTGGTCTGCCCATCTCGCACCACCAGTCCACGTAACAGTTCAGCTAGTTGTGGCATTTTGTATAGGGACCCCTAGTGTCACTACATTGACACAATGTTGAGTGAGAGACAGATAGGGAACGTCCTGGTTACTTTCAGAACATCCTGGTTACTTTCGTAACCTCCGTTCCCTGATGGAGGGAACGAGATGTTGTGTCTCTCTTGCCACAACACTGAACTACCTGCTGAAATGGCCGGGACCTTGTCTCGGCTCCTTAGCACAAAACCTGAATGAGTGGTTGCATACCAGCTCCTTTTATACCCGTATGTCCGGGGGAGGGGCATGCAAATTTTGCCAATTCCCATTGGCATTTTTTCAAAAAGCAGAGGTGTTTGGGCTCCCAAGAGTGACCCCTAGTGTCATTACATCAACACAACGTCTCATTCCCTCCATCAGGGAATGGAGGTTACGAAAGTAACAAGGACGTTCTCGCTCTCAATGGGGCGCATGGTAAGTTGTGCGTGGATCGCGGAGAGTAGCATGAGCCTCCACATGCTGGGAGTTTCCACGGTGTCATGCACAACGAGCCATGTGATAAGATTCGCGGATTGACTGTCTCAGTAGCGGAGGCAACTGAGACTTGTCCTCTGCCACCCGGATTGAGGTGAGTAACTGCACCACAATGAGGACCAACTAAGTAGTGGGAATTGGGCATTCCAAATTGGGGAGAAAAGTGGGTAAAAAAATTAAAATAAAAATAAGCGATTGATCCTTTGGCAGCAATAGCCGTCTGAAAAATGTTTATTGTAATTGCGGAACAGACCTTCAAAACAGTCTGGAGGAATTTTGCACCATTCCTCTTCACAAAACTGTTTCATATCAGCAACATTTTGGGGATGTCTGGTGAGAATCATCCTCTTGCGATCATGCCAAAGCATCTAAATTGGGTTGAGGTCAGGACTCCGACTGGGCCACTCCAGAAGGAATAAGAGTTTATACTTCTTTCTGTAACTGTAAATAAATGGATGAGAAATTTTGATTTCAGCTGGGGTTTTTTATTGTGAGAAGAAACTACAGAGATATGAAACTCCATTTGTGTTCAACAGAAGAAAGAAAGTCATACAGGTTTGGAACAACATGAGGGGGAGTAAATGATGATACAGTTTTCCTTTTTGGGTGAAGTACAGTATCCCTTTTAAACAGCTCTATCATTTCTGCTAGTTTGCTTTACCAAAGTATTAGGGGTGGGAATCATATGGAATCTCACGGTTCGATTCGATTCTTGGGGTAATGACTTTCTCGATTTTGAATTGAATTTCGATTCGATATAGGCATATATTTGATTCTAGATTGCTGTTTTGCGTTACTTTTCCTATTTGACTGCGGTAGACAGTTTAATAGGTCTCGAACAAAAATCCCACTGAATCAAATCTTTGTATCTTGGTTTAGCTGAGGTACAGCTTTCTCAGTAAAAAGCCGACAGGATGGTATGCTATACCTGAGCTCAATTGTGTGGATCATGTACCGAAAGCCTTCATTATCAATGACGCTGTAGAGGCGTAGATCTTTTTAAATGAAATAAACTATGGACTGAGTTATTTTCGTAGCCCGTTCAGAGTTGGCTGAAAGTTTAGAAAATTGGTGCAGAGTGCGATGGCTGACTGGAATGTTTGCTACTGGAGGTTTTTGTTCCGCCTCTTTCATCTCTGGATGATAGCGTTCGATGTGAGTCCTCATGTTTGTGTGTTCCCAACATACTTCACCTTCGCTTTGCAAATCTTGCATATTGCATAAGTCTTGTCAAGCTCCTCCTTCCCCTGGAGATGATAAAATCCAACGTTTGTCCAAATGCTTGCCCTCGCTGAAAATGGGGCAGGATGTATTTGTTTTTCATCCTCCATTGCTTGCGGATACTCCACTGTTGTTGCACTTCCTGCTTACGGCGTGAGGTGTGTGCTCTCTAAACTGTCCAGGAGCTGCGCTGCTCTCGCAGTTGACTTCCATCTTTTTTGTTCTGACAACATCACGTTATTAACTAACATTTAGAAAAACTATTTTTGTAATTTTCATATGTGAATCGATTTTTTCCCCCACCCCAACAAAGTATATAATTCTCCTAAACAGCTTAGATTGCATTTTGAGTGGAGACTTCTTCACAGTTGGATACATACTCTCACTAGCTGTGCCAAACCCAGTGTGTAACCCACAGGGACTTAATTCCTGAATAGCCATCAGCTTAGTTGAATCGAAAGTTCTTAATTGCAATTATATTAAATGGAGAGGCCAAGTAAGGTGGCACTTCCAGGAGAACACAAGTATAATCACAAATAAACAACTCTAAAATCAAAACAACTCTTAATCGTTATCTTTGTCTTTTAATTTGGGTGGGAGGGGGGACATTTCAATGTCCTTAAAATCAGATACATTTAATTGAGAAGCAAAATTTCAATAAGATATATTTCAGAGAATGTGCCTTCAATATATTATTATTAAGATACAAATTCTGATAATAGTCTTAATTTAAATAAATATATGTGCATTTTATGGCTTATTGTTTATGGAGATGCATGCCCACATTAAAACTGTAATTTTCCATATTATATTTTATTTTTATTTATTTATTTATTTATTTTAATACAGCTTCCCAAAAGGCTTTGAAATAATTTATAACCATTTATGGCAATTAGTGTTGTGTTTTACCAATTTTTGTCACGGTCAGCCTAAAAACATCTCTTTCATTTATGCATTTACATGAGTTTAAGTCATTTTGATGAAAAGAAACCAACACAGAAAGCATGCTAATTGAGCCACTAAATGCAGAACAGACCATAAATCAGACTTCATGGGGATAATATATGTGTGAAAATATGCTTCCAGTTTCATTACAGAGCATGTTTCAGATTTCATAGCCACGTTTTCTACCTTGCTTGTTCTAAATTTAACATTGCTTTCTCACCTTTCACCTGACACAGTGAGATATGAAGTCAACTCATCTGTCAGAACAAAATAGGTAAAAACTATTAACGTATTCCATATACCACTCTCTTCTCTACATCTGTTCCTGCTTTATGAGGTTATTTGAAAGCTGATTACAGGTTGTCTGAACATTAGAGTACGCTTTAGGTGGATTTTAAAGAATTTTCCAAAAACATTTTGCATGTTGCGAGAGTTCATGTCTCTGAACAGAGTGAAGTTGTCTTATCCTGAGGATATGTATTTCGTGTTTTTGCACATTAAATTCAGAAGGTTGCTTGCTGCACTAACTATAAGCTATGTCTGCAACACTGGTGCCACTGAATGGAATCGCAAAAATAAACAAAGGCCCTGTTTCCACCTGGTATTACGATGCATCTTGAGTGATTCGATCACATGTGGTGAGGTGAGACACATCGTTGTTTCCACCTGGTCGTTAAAATGCGTCACCTGTGACCACTTGTGTTCAGATTTGGAGGGGAGGGTCTCTGTTTCATGACGACATACATCAATCACTATGTCAGTGTGATACTGCATGATATTAAAGCACAACAATTCAGAAAAGACAAAGAAAGTGTGGAAAAAAATGGCACGCTTTTTCTCCCAGATGCGGTTGAAATGTAATCTAAGCACAAACGCAACATGTCAAGCAGAATTATCTATTACTTTAGTGGATTACCTGTATTAAAGGAGCTTCAGGTGATTGTGCTTCTCATCTGTGATATCAGACACACTAAATAAGAACCGTGAAGCTTTCGTGATTTTTTTATGTATCCACTTTTTTACATTTTCGGATCGGATGGTTATTTCCTTTTAAAGCAGCTCGTAAACAGCAAATTTTAACTTCTAGTTGATTGACAGGTGAAGGGTGATGCTTCACTGAAGCCAGGATGCATTCAGGATGGATTACTATTTACACCTCAAATGCGATGTGGACACGTGTTTTTGACCACATTCGTATGTAGTTTCTGTGATCTGATCACAAAACGTTTTAGACCCCGTTTAGAACTGTATTTAGGGCTGACCACATGTGATCGGATCACCTGAAACACATCTTAATACCAGGTGGAAACGGAGCCAATATTTTCAAATCAGCTTTCTGAACACACCCCTTGCCTGCAGTTGTTCAGATAGTCCCATCCCCAAATCACTCCATTGGTTGAGTAATGTTGTTGGGACAGGTCTAAGCAGGTCGCTTAAAACAAACACTGGAATTTTATTACCGCTAAGAGACAGTCTGAAAGTTTTTGAGAAAAGTAACTTATGAATGTCTTACTTACATTTGTCTCTGCATATTATGATAGGATAGACGAAAGTATTTTAAAAAGTTACATACTTCAACTTTAAAAAATATACTTTTACATGAAAAGTAATATGACATAAAAAATTAAGTCTTGTTTTCAGAGAAATCTGAGAATTGTATGCCTAAAAAAAATAAAATAATATTAATTGGGTAATTAATTTATTTTCCTTAAGTCTATTTTTATTATCCCACTGAAATTTAATTTTTTCTTGTTTTATGCACACATTTTGTTAGATATATCTGAAAACATGTCATTTTGCATAAATGTGTCTTGTTTTAACGATGTATCCATATTTTCTCCTGGAAAATAAGATAAAAATACTGATTATGTTTTTTGCAGTGTAAATATACTTCAACAGTGGTTGAATTGGTAACAAATGGGCTTGCTAATTCAAATGTATGTGGACCTAAATAATTTGTGCTGTGTATTTTAATGCTTATAGTATGGTCTTTTTGCTTAGCAACATTGAGTCAAGTCTTTCATGCGTTTTATGTGAGGAGCCCTACTTGTATGGCATGACGAGTTGCTCCCTATCCAGAATGTTTCAAATCAGTCGCTTGTGAGGTTACATAACCATAGGCTTTCTGCCTTAGAAGACAGCTACCTATGTAAGCAGAAGGCAGCTGCCTATGTAGGTAGTAGACAGGAAGGCAGTTCACTGTTCACTTGCTCTAGCACCAAGATAAGTGAGTGGATATCAAAGAATGTCCCCAAAACTTTTTGCATTGAGTTACTGTCTCTCTTTGTAGAACAATGATATCATATCATGAGGACATATTCCATATTATCCCACGGTGCTTCCTGCATTCACTGTCAGCCAGGCTAATGCAATAGTCTGAGAATATTGTATGTCTGCTAATGCTTGTTCCCTCACAAGCTTCATCTCAGAATGTTCAGCACAATGGAGAGCAGCTCTTTCAGCACCCTGGAACGGGACTATGTACTGGGGATAGTACAGAGTAATTTCGCATAGCCAGACTTCTGAATGTCGGCATAAATGCTGCACAGAAAACACAAAAATAATACCAGAAACATGTAGACTTTGTAATCAAAAAATTATGTCAATCCAAAAGTGATAAGTACTGATTATTTCACATGCATATGACATATATCTAGCTAAAAAGTGCTCACTGTAGCAACCTTGTACCTTGTCAACATGACTGTTTTTAGGCGGGCTCATATAAAACACACCTGTGTTGCCTGACTCCAAGAAGTTGCCAATCAGCCAGTCAATTAGATTAGAGCTTGCCAGATCAAAAAAGGCTTGCTATTTTTTAAGTGCAATATACATTAGATGGTCAATGAACAAACAGTGGGCGATCTGTGGGCATGCTGTCTGCTACTGAGACTAAAGCCTGGTTTATACTTTGGAAGAAGCCAAACTTTTTTTCCCTGGATGAACTAAAGCATCCTAGGCGAACGAAGCCGCTGTTTATACTACACACCATGTTGTTTTAAAATTAGTCCATTTAGGGTGATGTCACGGTGTTTAACATACTGTTCCAGCCACAAGTAAAGCCAATAATGAAGGTTTTTATCTCCGTGGACCGCCGCTTTAAGCACTGTGCCGCTTCTTTTCTTTATTAAACTTGTCACGGCCCCTTTCACTTTTAAAAACTCAAATCTCTCTCCACTCATTTGTTGTGGCTGTGTTGTCTTTGTAGAGTTTGTGTTGCAAATCATGTAAAAAAGTATATTTCCACACAATCTCTGAGAGACGGGCTCCAAAGTTATCAATTTTAACAACAGTAACCTAGGTAACAACTCCTCAGCTGGCACGTGCAATTGTAAATAAAAAGTGTCACGTCCAAACCACACCCACGAATAGTTTTAACCAATCATCAACGCTCTTTGACCAGCTGAGTTCTCTTGGGTTAAGAATTTTAGAGATGTTTGCAAACAGGAGAAATCTCACCAAATGAACAAAAATATCACTGCATTTCGTAATCATTTGTAGGCGAACTAAGCAAAGCCTGTTTGCCCAGAGAGTATAGCCTTAAGTGGAAAAGGACGTTTCTTCCCTGGATGAAAGCGAGAAGCACTGAGAGGTCCTATGGGAGACTTAAAGACAGTTAAATATATCTCTGTTGGTTCTGATGTTTATGTCAAAGCATGTTGTCTGCATTTGCTTTTGGATTTGGATCCAAAGTGCATCTGGATCTTCTATTTTAGCTCTTGGCTGTATGCTTATCTGCATATACTTTCAAAATAAAGAAAAAGGATATCAATAGAGAGGCTCACGTTACATCCACATTAATTCGGATACATATGAAAACTGTGTTTTCGTTTTCAACAACCTTCACATTGCAATCCTTCAAAGTAACATTTATCTTTAACAACTCTATTAAAGTGAATATCAGGTACAACAACGCCACTACAGCATGGGCCACCATCTTGATTGTTTTGGGTTAAATGGATCATATGACACGTTTCCCCTGTCCCCACTACAACGCGAAGACAGCATTTTTAAATGTATCCACTTGGGAGAGCATTTTCAAAAATCTCAGATTTCGCTTTCAAAAACCCTGTCTCAGTGTGGACAGAAGAAGATATGTTTTCTAATATTTAGTGGTGTTCGGTAAGGCAAGCATCACTATAACTAGCGCTTATAAACTCTTACCTTAAGTTTTAAAGTTTAGTCCATAATTCTTCCTACACCATGTGCGTTATGGACATGAATGCTACCTTGTGTGACTTATTGAGGAGAGGTGTGCTATTACATTTTAGAAAATCCCATTGACATGTATTTAAGGAGGGACCCGAGCCATATCTTGGGACCAGAATGTCACAGAGACTTGGGGGTGGGCCCTTTTGACTTGGGTCAGAAAGTAACCACCTAGAACTCACAAGCAACCATATAGTACAAGATAAAAACCACTTAGAACACATTTGGTTGCTAATACATAATAATGCAATAATGCATGTAATGCATAGCATTGGTAAGCACCACTTAAATACATCCAAACAGCGTTCCCTACTTGTGCTTGTCCAATGGCCTGTTGGAGAGACTGTTTTGCTGGTAATTCAAGTGTTTGTGTTAAGAAACCCTTTGAGGCCCTATGTCATAATTGTGGAATTATAATATTGAATGAATGTTTGAGCATGTGGCACGCTAGTGACTGTGCATACATAATGGAGTGAAACAATGGGAAGCAAGTGAGTGAAATACTATGAGATGACAGATAAAGAAAGAAGGATGGAGTGACATCTTGAAAGCAAAGAGCTCATTACATCAAGTCGAGACTCTCGTACTGAGCCTGTCCAGATTTTGCAGGTTTCCTCACATCAGAGAAGAATTCAAAGAGCTTTATTTCAGACAGAGAGCCCGGGGGTGGAAAGCTACAGAAAGGGGGGAGAAAGACTGTGACTCAAATGATGCACTATACACTGTGTATTATAAAAGGGATGTGTTCCATTCAGAACTGAATTGAAAATGCCTTTCAAATTCCAATTCAGTTCCAGAATTTGAACTGAGGTAGCAAAAAGGATGTAGAATTGTAATTGAGTTAAACGAAGTAGAATTAAAATTCACGACTAGAGGTACGTCCCAAATTGCATACGCTACAAAATGGCATACACTAGACCAAAAGTAAGAAGTGTGAGTAGTATGTGCACACTAATAAATGCAACAAAAATAAGTGTACTACGAGTCCCCAGATGATGTAATTCTTCAACCGAAAAAAAAAAAACGAGAATCAAATATTAGATACTTTATGCGCTCGCAGCTCGCTCTAGTAGTGGAAAGGGCGGATTAACCTGGCCACAATGCTGGCCTGAAAAAAATAATAAAAATAATGGTTGTATATAAAATATAAATATAAAAGTGAATATCAATGAAAATGATTAAATCACATTCTCCCTTGTGTTAGGGCTGGGCAATATGGCTACAAAAATTAAAGCTTGATATTTTTTATTCTGTTAACATATTCAATTATATCTTGATAATTATGTATTTGCTCTGAAATGGCTCAAAAGTCTTTTTTTTTTTTTTTTTTTTTTTTTTTTTAAATCAGAGGAACCATAATTTCATCCAAACTTATTTCTGTGACTGAACAAGGTATGCAAAAACTACTTCACTCACCCAATTGAATATTATTATTAATTATTGCTGTGGGACCTGGTGAAGTTTATTATAATAATATAATATAATGTACTACTGAATTACAATTGTCATTTTCACCTGGAGCTTTTATTTTGAAACTGGAATTGCAGTGTGTTTTTGAGAGGTTTAAATGTTTCGCATTTGGTGAAACACTATCATCTCCTCCTTTTCTTTTATACTAAGAGAGCGAGAGAGAAAAAACAAACACCCGAAGTCACGAACCGTAACAGTGCAGCATTAATAGATTTTTATAATAACGTGTAGCAGTTACTAATGTTTGGAATTATGCTAAAGTTTGAACCGGTACCAGTGCAGTACTTTTACGATACCTGCCAATCACCTGTTTATTCTGAAGTGCAAACAAACCTTGCTTATCTGCCTTTGATTACAGCCTTTCACAGTCTAATAGTCACATGTGACCAGTGGTTAAATTGGGGCAGAACGGTCTGTCATTGCTTAATCGTCAGCAAAATCATTATGATTATATTGTGAACATATTTGACATATCGTACAGCTCTACCTTGTGTTCATTTAGAGAAAAACTGGTTAAACATACCTTCATTACTTTTAACTAGAGTTTTATTCAATGCCATTAAAATATTGAATCTACTTCACAATGGTTGTTTGCATGAAATTATGGTTCCTTTTTTTGTCAGCCTTATGTAGCATTAGAACTGATAACCCCTCCCATTTCCGCAACATATAGACAGTTGCAACCGTTAAGTACATTGTGTACAAGTGTTCAACATTCCATAATTTTATCGGAAGAACAAGTACATAATCAGGGTACTCTTATTTTTTCTGTGCAAACTCTCTACTTGCACTAATACATGCAGAAATGCAGAAATATTGCAAATTGGACAGAACTATTGAGAAAGAGCCAGAAGGCGAGAGAGAATGTGCAATAAAAGGAAAGAGTTCTCAAAAGAGACCATGTAATTTGATGGTGGTGTTTTTTGGAGGCTGCATGCTCCATTTGCCCTTTGAAACAGAGAGAGGGAGCAGTGAGCATTGGCAGGAATTGAATGAGTAGATTAAGACCCCCTCCAAACAGCCATCCTCTCTCTTTCCCCACAGGCCTGATAGCAGCAGAGATGGAGGCAAGATTGCAGGCAGAGATGTTCTATCACAGGAGCCTTTGTCAAAGGCAAGATTGATTGGATGATTAAGTATAGAGATAGGAGGAAGAGAATTAGTGGCCACTACTAACACTCACTGTCACTCTCCCAGGGTTTGCGTGAGAGAAGTCCATGCATCCGGGTCGTAGATGTGTCCTACAGCCTGCCGGACTCTTGACACTTTATTATGGGCCCTTTAATCACCGGTTTCTCCCTTTGTGAGCTTTTTAGTGGAGTGGGATTTCTGCTCAATTACCTTAAAACCCCAGTAATAATACTTTGGATCATACTTAATTTGCTTTGGATTTCTCTTGCCAGGCATAACATGCCAACACATTTTAAAGGTAGCCAGAACCTTTGATGTCATATTGACATTTTGATTAGCAATGTTGTTCTAAAGTTGTTTTCATGAATTCCAGGGGATTCAGATAGGTGCTAGTCTCTAGGGTCGTTTTGAGTTCCATAACCAATCTATTATGGTTTTTCTCGAGTTCTTCTTCCACAAGACTGCCGATGGAAATTCTTAGCCGAGAATTAGCTGAGGAGGTTCCTTCGGGTGGAGTGCTGGTATTTTTATTTTTTTTACTTTTGTTTCTTGAATATGCCTTGGTATTGAAATTTTTTATGTCAAGCTAAAAGGTGATGTGACATTGTTTTGTTTAACAGACTTCCTCCTATGCCAGCTTTATGTTGAGACAACTAAAAGTAATTTTAGCCATTCGTTGACTGACACTGTGGCACTTTCAGAGTTTGTTTGAGAATCCTAGCCAACCCAACATTGGCTCAACCAATGGTGTGAGTTTGGGGCAGGAACTCACACCATTGGAAGATGGGGGAAGTGTTCACAAAAACCTGTTTGAAAATTATGTTATTTCTTTGATTACAGGCAAAAACAAATTAATGACTTTCTGCGTTACAGTGTGCTCTTCTAATCATTTGGATTCTGCAAGCAAATATTTTTGTTTAATGACCTCTAAATTGTATAATTGGCCATTTTTACAGACAACCGATTTCCGAGATTTGAAAAAAATGGCTACATAGCTGTGCTAGTTTCATGTCACTATCACCCCACACTCTCTTCTTACATAATACATTAATTTAAACTCAAATCAATATTCCATGTACAATAATTGGTCACACTTTATATTAAGTGTCTTTAACTGATATGTACTAACATTAAAAATGCATACAATACAATGTATTTAATGTGTAACTACATGTTGTTCTGAAAAAATCTCAAAAGATTCATTTATTTGCTCTGCTGAGGTTAAGGTAAGGGTAGGTTTAGGGTTGGGTTAGAGGTGAGGTTAAAAGTGTAACTAAAAATGTAATTATACTGGCGACAAAAAGTTTGGAATAATGTACAGATTTTGCCCTTATGGAAAGAAATTGGTACTTTTATTCACCAAAGTGGCATTCAACTGATCACAATGTATAGTCAGGACATTAATAACGTGAAAATTTACCATTACAATTTGAAAAAAACTTCAAAACTACTTCAAAGTGTTCTCATCAAAAAATCCTCCACGTGCATTAATGACAGCTTTGCAGATCCTTGGCATTCTAGCTGTCAGTTTTTCCAGATACTCAGGTGACATTTCACCCCACGCTTCCTGTAGCACTTGGGGTTAACAATGGGGTTACGCTCCATAACAATCTTTTCCAGTTATCTGTTGTCCAATGTCTATGTTTCTTTGCCCACTCTAACCTTTTTTCTTTTTGTTTTTCTGTTTCAAAAGTGGCTTTTTCTTTGCAATTCTTCCCATAAGTCCTGCACCCCTGAGTCTTCTCTTTACTGTTGTACATGAAACTGGTGTTGAGCAGGTAGAATTCAATGAAGCTGTCAGCTGAGGATAGTGTGAGGCATCTATTTCTCAAACTAGAGACTCTTATGTACTTATCCTCTTGTTTAGTTGTACATCTGGCCTTCCACATCTCTTTCTGTCCTTGTTAGAGCCAGTTGTCCTTTGTCTTTGAAGACTGTAGTGTACACCTTTGTATGAAATCTTCAGTTCCCTATCTGTCACTCACTCGACGTTGTGTCGATGTAGTGACACTAGGGGTCACTCTTGGGAGCCCGAGACACCTCTGGTCTTTGATAAAAGGCCAATAAAAATTGGCGAGTGGTATTTGCATGCCACTCCCCCAGACATACGGGTATAAAAGGAGCTGGTATGCAACCACTCATTCAGATTTTCTCTTCAGAGACGAACGGTCATGCTCACTGAGCTAAATTCCCACGACTGTTCATTCACCTCTGCTGGATCTGACGGTGCATTTCAGCGGCTTCTCCCCCCTCTGCACTGGTGCACTGCAGAGAACGCCCCTGGGCGCTTCGGCAGAAAAACTAGAGAGTATATTTTCTGAAAGAGCATTTTTCCCCTCTAAAAGAGTATATATTTCTCTAAAAGAGCGCACACACGGAACGTCTTTTTAAAGACGCATCTTTTTAAAGATGCCTTTCCGATTGTGTGTTATGCCTGGTTGCGGTCATTACCTCTCAACTTCAGACGGTCACGATCGCTGTCTTTCGTGTCTGGGCGTGAACCACATGGAGGCAGCATTCGTGGATGGTTCATGTTCTCACTGCAAGAACATGACCATGGCAATGTTGCGGTCGTGGCTTGCTTTCGTAAGAAAGCAAGCCACCCCAGCGGCTCCCCGCCTAGGTCCTTCTACCTACGGGTTTGAGTCCAGCGCGGCTAGCACTGGGGGCGATTTGGGGACACCCATTCCCCAGCACGCTCGTCTGCCCCGATCAGGCTTCCGGATAA
The DNA here is from genome assembly GCF_019703515.2 of Myxocyprinus asiaticus. NCBI lineage: Eukaryota > Metazoa > Chordata > Actinopteri > Cypriniformes > Catostomidae > Myxocyprinus > Myxocyprinus asiaticus. The sequence goes on from NC_059352.1 coordinate 8,761,669, forward strand.
GTCCGCCGGCTCGTCTCACGGTGAGTTCGACCTCTTGTTCGGAGCCCGCGAAGCTGATGAGCTCTCGAGCACAGCATCGGAGAACGGGCTTGTCCAGTCGGACGCAGAAGCCTCAGCTGGGCTCCCCCCTTCGGGGACGATTGCCCAGTCACGGGCTGATGCAGAGACGATGGACATGCTTTCCTGGGCAGCCGCAAGCGTCGGGCTAGAGTGGAACCCTCCGCTCTCCCCTGAACCCTCGTGGCTCGATGACTGGTTCCTGGGCTCATGGCACCGCTCAAAGCAGCCGCGACCTGCCCCAGTGCCTTTCTTCCCGGAAGTGCACGAGGAGCTGACAAAATCGTGGGAGGCACCTTTTACTGCCCGGTCCTGATTTCTCAGTTCCGCCGCCCTCACTACCCTCAATGGCGGGGCAGCCAGGGGCTATACGGTGATTCCCCCAGTGGATAAGGTGCACCTATGACTGCAGAGCGCCGCCACCTGGCACAGACGCCCAAAGCTCCTGTCCAAGCCCTGTAGGTTCACGTCGTCCCTGACGGCCAAAGCCTACAGCGCTGCTGGACAAGCCGCCTCTGCCCTGCACGCCATGGCTCTCCTGCAGGTCCACCAACCCAAGGTGCTAAAAGAACTGCACAAGGTTAGTTCCGCCCCAGATCTGATGCAGGAACTGCGCTCGGTGACTGACCTCGCTCCTGGTCGAGATGGGTGAGGCCGACAAGACATGGTTCCTTGCTGCCCCCATCTCCCAGGCTGGCCTATTCGGCGACACCGTCGAGGACTTTTCCCAGCAGTTCTCGATGGTGAAGCAGCAGACGGAGGCTATCCGGCATATCCTGCCCTGGCGCGGCTCAAGATCCCGCACCCCATCTTCTCGTCACCAAGGGCGTCCACCTGCGGTGACTGCACCGGCTCCACCACAGCCTGCCCCTTCGGCCCGGCCCTGGCATAGAGCCCACTGCAGGAAGCAGACGTCACCCATCTCACGGCCGGCCGCCAAGAACCCATGAAGGTCGTCAAAGCGCCCCTGAGATGGGCGACCCAATGTCAATGGAACCCACTGCACTGGAGCTGGTAGTAAGACCACTCCATTCCCCGGCGGAGGGCTGGGTGGAGAATCTTTTGTTGCCTTTTCATTTGATTTCGCCACATGCCCAAGTGGCTGCGGTACCCAACAGTTCAGCAAAAGAGCAGTTTCCTCCTTCCCTGGGTCACATGCCCGGTGTGTACGGTTGTCATCACGACCACCGTCCACCTTTTTTCCCTTGCAAGATTGGCGCTCCAGTGGCGGTCTCCCCGCCCCTGTGCGCCCAGCTGTGGCACACATCCGCCCCCCGATGTGACAGTCTCCATGGGTTGCGAGGACAGGCCTCTTGCGATAGAACCTGTCCCTCCGGCTGAGATGAAGAAGGGGTTTTAAAACCTCTACTTCATCATACCGAAAAAAGGCAGTGGGTTGTGGCCAATCTTGGACCTGCGAGTACTGAACCGGGTTTTACACAGACTCCCATTCAAGATGCTGACGCAAAAACTCATTCTGGTGAGCGTCCGGCATCAAGATTGGTTCGCGGCGGTAGACCTGAAGGACGTGTACTTTCATGTCTCGATTCTACCTCGACACAGACCTTTCCTGCAGTTTGCAGATTGCAGGACAGCACGCACAGTCAGTGTTGACCTGTTTGAAGGCGTTCAAACAGAAAACAGTGGTTCCACTAAAACTCTTTCAGAGGCTCCTGGGGCATATGGCATCCTCAGCGGTGGCCACCCCGCTCGGGTTGATGCATACGAGACTGCTTCAGCACTGGCTTCATACTCAAGTCCCAAGATAGGCATGGCGCCATGGAACACATTGTGTGGCCATCACGCCGGTCTGTCACCGTCTCTTCAGCCCTTGGACTGACCTCTTGTTTCTACGGGCAGGTGTTCCCCTAGAGCAGGTCTCCAGGCGCATCATGGTCATGACAGATGCCTCTAAAATGGGCTGGGGCACTGTTTGCAATGGGCACACAGCCGCCGGCTTATGGATGGCACATCAACTGCCTCAAGTTGCTGGCAATTCTGCTGGTGGTCTGTGCTCTCGTTGTATGTCACAACTCACCCGCCATCTCCTCCTATGGAGTCAGCAGCACTTCAAGTTGCTGCGAGCCACTCACATCCCGGGCGACCTCAACACTGCAGCAGACGCGCTGTCATGGCAGGTTACCCTCAGGGGAGAGTGGACTCAGGTGGTCCAGCTGATTTGGAGTCGATTCGGACAGGCACAGGTAGACCTGTTCGCCTCCCAAGAATCCTCCTACTGCCCGCTCTGGTACACCCTGACCAAGGCTCCTCTAGGCATAGACGCACTGGCACACAGCTGGCCTCCTGGCCTACGCAAATATGCATTTCCCCCAGTGAGTCTACTTGCACAGACCCTGTGCAAGGTCAGGGAGGACGAGGAGCAGGTCATCCTGGTAGCACCCTACTGGCCCACCCAGATGTGGTTCTCAGACCTCACGATCCTTGCGACAGCCCCCCCCTGGCAAATTCCCCTGTGGAAGGACCTTCTTTCTTAGGGATGGGGCACCATCTGGCACCCACAACCAGACCTCTGGAATCTCCATGTCCGGCCCCTGGACAGGACATGGAAGACCTAAGCGGTCTACCACCCGCAGTGGTAGACACGATCACTCAGGCTAGGGCCCCCTCCACGAGGCGACTGTATGCCTTTCAGTGGTGTCTGTTCGCTAAGTGGTGTTCTCCCGACAGGAAGACCCCCAGAGATGCGCAGTCAGATCGGTGCTTTCCTTTCTGCAGGAGAGGTTGGAAGGGTGGCTGTCCCCTTCCACCTTGAAGGTGTACGTTGCTGCTATAGCAGCACACCACGACACAGTGGACGGTAAGTCCTTAGGGAAGCACGACCTGATCATCAGGATCCTGAGAGGCGCCAGGAGGCTGAACCCCTCCAGATAGTACCTCGTTCCCTCATGGGACCTCTCTGTAGTTCTTCAGGGTCTACAGAGAGCCCCCTTTGAGCATTTGCAGTCAGCTGAGCTTAAGGCACTCTCCTTGAAGACTGCCCTCCTGACTGCGCTCACTTCCATCAAGAGGGTAGGAGACCTGCAAGTGTTCTCTGTCAGCGAAACATGCCTGGAGTTCGGTCTGGGCTACTCTCACATGATCTTGAGACCCCGACCGGGCTATGTGCCCAAGGTTCCCATGACCCCTTTTAGGGACCAGATGGTGAACCTGCAAGCGCTGCCCCAGGAGGAGTCAGACACAGCCCTGTCGTTGCTGTGTCCGGTGCGCGCTTTACGCATCTATTTGGATCGCACGCAGAGCTTTAGGATCTCTGAGCAGCTCTTTGTCTGCTTTGGTGCACAGTGGAAAGGAAATGCTGTCTCCAAGCAGAGGATTGCCCACTGGCTCATTGACGCCATAGCTATGGTATATCACACCCAGGACGTGCCGCCTCCGGAAGGGCTACAAGCCCATTCTACCAGGAGCGTAGTGGCCTCCTGGGCCCTGGCCAGGGGTGCCTCTCTAATAGACATTTGCAGAGCAGCAGGCTGGGCAATTCCCAAAACCTTTGCAAGGAACCAGTTTCATCCCAGGTAGTGGCACGCAATACAAGCGGATAAGCCTGGGATAGCCGGCTGGGTGTATCGTTTGCACATAGCACCTTTCACCTCCTCTGAGCTGAAGATGTGTGCCATTAATTCCCAGTAGTGTTCACAAACTATGTTCCCTGGTTGACTTCCTCCGAGCCCTGTGGCAGTCGAGTATTCGGAGAGACTCGCTGCTAGCCCAGTACACGTGCTAACTAAGAGCCCTGTTCTGGGTTAGGTGCTCCGCATGTGGCGGTTCCCTGTAAGGTAACCCCATGCGGTGTATATCTTCCGCTAATTCGTTTCCCTGTTGGCAAACTGTGTCTTCCTTGGGCAGAGCCCCCTCTGCCACAGTCTCCATGTTTGTAGTAACTCCTCCCCCATTGGGTAGGATCTACCATGAGACTTCTCCACATGGTCGGCAAGACCATGTGACGTATTTTCCACTTAAATATCCCCCCCCCCCCTTTTGCCGAGGTGTGGTCTCCGTGGTGTCCTCCCCTTGGGAGGGACACCCCCTGACAAGACCTGGTGGCCCAGTCAGATAATCCCCCTTGTTTTTTAGGGAGTGGAAAAAAAGAAGGGGAAAAGAGGCCACGACTTGGTTAGCCTGTCTCTATCTTTTGGGTAGTCGACTTGTCCCCAAAGGGCCGTTCGACACTCATAACTATGTTGGGGGAGGTTACGTGTCGGCCTGGTGCGCTGGCTACGAGGCACACAGTTGTCTGCCCATCACACACTGCCAGTTCATGTAACACAGTTCAGCCAGTTGCGGCGTTTTGTATAGGGACCCCTAGTGTCACTACATCGACACAATGTCGAGTGAGTGACAGATAGGGAACATCCTGGTTACTTGCGTAACCTCCGTTCCCTGATGGAGGAACGAGACGTTGCGTCCCTCCTGCCACAATGCTGAACTACCCTCTGAAATGTCCGGACCTTGTCTCGGCTCCTCAGCATAAAACCTGAATGAGTGGTTGCATACCAGCTCCTTTTATACCTGTATGTCCAGGGGAGTGGCATGAAAATACCACTCACCAATTTTCATTGGCCTTTTATCAAAGACCAGAGGTGTCTTGGGTTCCCAAGAGTGACCCCTAGTGTCACTACATCGACACAACGTCTCGTTCCCTCCATCAGGGAACGGAGGTTACGCAAGTTACCAGGACGTTTTTTGGTAATTTCAAGCATTGTATATTCCTCAAAACAATGATTGACCAATGAGTTTCTAGAGAAAGCTGTGTCTTTTATTTTTTTATTTTTTTTTGCCATTTTTGACCTAATATTGACCATAAGACATGCCAGTCTATTGCATACTGTGGCAACTCAAAAACAAACACAAAGACAATGTAATGCTTCATTTAATGAACCAAACAGTTTCAACTGTGTTTGATATAATGGCAAGTGATTTTCTAGTACCAAATTAGCAATTTAGTATGATTACTCAAGGATAAGGTGTTGGAGTGATGGCTGCTGGAAATGGGGCCTGTCTAAATTAGATCAAAAATGACTTTTTCAAGTAGTGATGATGCTGTTTTTACATCAGTAATGTCCTGATTATACTTTGTGATCAATTGAATACCACTTTGGTAAATGCCACTTTGGTGAAAAAGTACCAATTTCCTTCTGAAACAGCAAAATCTCTACATTATTCCAAAATTATTAATTAATGCATGTTTTCCAGTTTTTCCACAATACAGTCATAAAAAAAGCAATATTTACTGTACCTACATATATTTTTACAAAACACTTTTGTGTGTGTGTGTGTGTGTGTGTGTGTGTGTGTGTGTGTGTGTGTGTGAACAGGGTGTGCAAAACTACTCCACCCAGTAACATTCTGGAATTCCATTGTTACAGTATATATATATATATATATATATATATTAATATTATAACCCAACAATTATTTATTGTTGTCCAGATTGTCATTATAATATGATACAGTAATATTATTATTACTATTTGTTGTATACAATAGTAAAATATTTCTGTTTTATTTACTTTCACCTGGAGCTTATATTCTGATGCTGCAGTGTACAACCATGTTGCATAAGGCTGTATTTTATGTAAGCATCGTAAGCAATATTCGTTACAGTATTGTAACAGTTAACATACAAGGCATGCAGGCCCCTCAGAACACTAGAGCAGCAGGGGGAAAAAAATATATGTTTATCAAGCGCTGAAACTTTACATGGTGCAGAATAATCTGGAATCATGTTAAACATTGTAACAGTCACCTCTTTGCAGCCTGAACTTGTTCAGAATGTTAAATCTTAGTGACACCTGTGCTAAAAACAATCTAGACGCAGCGCAATGACTGAAACAGAATACAGGTGTCTCGACATGTGACCCAAAGTCCTACTGACCCGAACCCGGCCTCTTAGTGAACCACTCTGAGACCACAGACAATAGCGTATTTGCACGTGTACTCAAAACAACATGTCACCCCTCGATCGTTTTTTGTGGAGCTTTCCTACTGGGGCGGGGGCCCCCAACGTCCGGGACCCCACGCAATTGCGTGGTTTACATGGTGGTTAAAACCACTACTGTAGTTAAAGACACCTAATATAAAGTGGGACCCATTAATTTAATTATTTGTTCAGTCAGCCGGTCTTTATTTATTGAAAAAAATACAGCCTACATAGCCTGTTTCATTCAAATATGAGTTCAATTAAGACAACATGTGTCACAAAGTGTGTGACTTGGCAGAAACATTTGAGAAGCACACAATGGATTTTTCAATTTGGGTTCTATTCATTTGTGTTTCTGTAGCTAAGCAGGCCCACCCTGACTCCCCTCAGAAATCAAATGGAACACCTTGAATGGTAGCCATTTGGAGCATTACTCCAATTTAATGTATTGATTTGTTTGTAAGGCTTTGAATAGGCCCTTAAAAGAGTGAATATGTGTGAGAAAAAGCAAGAGAAAAAGATAAACATTGACAATCTAGCATGAAACCAAATAACGAGGGTTATTCAAGTCATAGCAAGTTCCATAACTCTTTTTATTTGTATATAATTTGACCTCCTTTAAGTAATGTTAATAAACGCTACTGTTTTGCCCTAGGAGGGCTTACATTTCCTTGGACTGTCATTTGAGATTCATATTTAACATATGGGGCCATTTGCGAAAGCAACTGCTTTGTCCCTAAGAGACCGAGTTATGGATGAATTTTGAGAACTGCTGAAATGTATTTGAAATTCAAAATGAGGACTTGCTTCATATGTGGCAGTCTCAGAGGACTTGGGATTCAAACGGCTGCTAAAGTGTTTGGATTGCAAACACATTCTGTGAGATACAGAGGTTATTTCCCAAAACGTTGGGGGCAAATAACCACTTCAAGTTTATTTTTCCCTTTGGATGTACTTTGGATATGGATATTGAGCAGCAAGGAAAGGCATATAGGGGATGATGGAATTATTGAAATTGAAATTGATATTTGTTTGCATTTACCATTTTGTGTTTCTTGTCTATATTTTGGTTTCCCTTGCTTCATATAAAAGAGGTATATAGAATTTTTTTTTACTCTTTTGATTAATTAAAAAGAACGGGTAGATTCATCCGACACACTCGTTCGGTAGGAAGCACTGTATGTTTTGCGCTGTAGATTCAAATGGATCAGCTCATAAAAGTTATTTGTTATGTAATTGGAGTACACAGGTTGCGCTATATGTTTTGTGCTGTAGAAATGTTGGTCAGTTGCATTAATTCGTTTTTTTTTTCCCTTTTTATTGTCTGTCTGGCAGAAGTCACATGATTTGTGTTAGTTGTAAAGTAATCATCTACTACCTTTAAAAAACTCAATATATTTCACCATGGAGTCTGTGTGTTTATGTACTGTATGTTTATGTGCTGTTGTGATGACATTTGTTGTGTAGTGTCAGATGAAATTGGTGATTACTTCCTCAAATCACACACTGTATCTGAACACACACACAAACACACACACACACACACACACCGGTGTCACAGGATGACCTGTCTCATGTGTCTCAAAGTCCCTTGCACCTGTGTGGCATGCCACTATACCGCTTGTTGTAATCCTTCGTCATAATCACGCAATATGTTTGTTAATTTATGAGCTGAATGGGAAGCTAAACATTAGCAAAGTGTGACAGTGCATGCAAACCATTAGCGCTTCATGTGCCACTGATATTGCAGTATATCGCTTCACTTTCAGTCATGCAAGTAAACGTGTCATTTGCACCAGGTTGAGCCAAAGGTGGCGCTCCTGGACCACTAATGTGGCCATTGTCCGCCCAAGAGACCGCACCATGACCTTCGTCGCTCGGAGAGGTGACGGCCTATATAATTTCTTGTTTTATTTGTTCCTTTTTCCTTTTTGTAACACATGATGTAAATAAGAATACACAGTTATCAATAGCTACGTTTCCATCCAAGTTGCAAATTAAATTTATGCGAAAAACCATTTCCATTCCATGTGTTCAGAAGAACAAAAACGGCACTTCCAGAAAAATTGCAGCCACTGTGATTCTATTATTAATAGAATACTAGCAGTTTAGAGCACACAGACAAAACAATGTAAAGAACTTTGTCTTGTGTATGGGAGCGACAGCGCGACACACATTTCTGGGAGCACTATGTGTGTGCATTCCTCCTTCCTTATGTCTTTGTCGTGTGGATATGTAAGCGCAGCGTAGTTCTAGTGGGAAGACTAGTAGCTGTATATCATCACACCATTAGCTAGGTAACTCCTAGCCAATCTCGTGTAAGCCAGTGCCTAAATCTGCTCACAATCTATCACATTGGGTTTAAGTATGCTAACACGGCAACCTCCACCACCCCATCATCACCAGCTGAGTCCCATCCCACACGGGGGTAGGCTCCTCACCACTGCCTCCTATCTCTGGCAGGATATGATGGTTCCTTGTACAACTTCTTCGGATCGCCAGACAGGGCTTACGCCAAAGAGAGACATTACATTTCTGTTTTATATTCATCAAATAAATGTCATCTTAAATTTCACTCAAGTCTTCCTGATAGAACTTTAATATATCTTTCAAGAGTGTCAATAAACCTGGTCTTTTTCTAAGTTCAAGTTTAAGCTTATTTGCTCTGCAAACTCTATTCAGGCTTTGTATGTTCTAGGCACGGTTATTTCAGGATTTCAGATGTGGTAATTGGTCCACTGCTTAGTCCAGTTATGAATGAGTTATTCAGTCATATAACTTATTTTGATGCAGATTTCCTAATACATTCATTTGGAGTTTATTCTGTGAATGTGTTTCCATCATAGTTTATGCACATTTCTTCTTATCTAATAAAAATGTATCCACCTCAAGCAGGCATATATGTTTTTTTTAATGCGCATTTTCCATCCACCAGATTTTATGCAATATACCAAAATGCACATACAAATACCTGGACAGTGACGGTGACTTTCAAGCTACATAATTAAGGGAAAAAGGCAAACACACACACACACACACACACACACACACACAAACATGTGTAGGGATTGAAAAGTCTGATCCTGATTCAAAATTTCAATAAAAACCAGGAAATAAACTAGAAACTTAACTTTCAGTTCCCTATCTCTCACTCACTCGATGTTGTGTCGATGTAGTGACACTAGGGGTCACTCTTGGGAGCCCGAGACACCTCTGGTCTTTGATAAAAGGCCAATGAAAATTGGCGAGTGGTATTTGCATGCCACTCCCCCGGACATACGGGTATAAAAGGAGCTGGTATGCAACCACTCATTCAGATTTTCTCTTCGGAGCCGAACGGTCATGCTTATTGAGCTGAATTCTACTGTTCATTCACCTCTGCTGGATCTGACGGCACATTTCAGCGGCTTCTCCTTCCTCTGCACTGGTGCACTGCAGAGAACGCTGCTGGGCGCTTCGGCAGAAAACAAAGAGAGTACATTTTCTGAAATAGCTTTTTCCTCTAAAAGAGCAAATTTCTCTAAAAGAGCAGCATACATGGAACGTCTTTGTAAAGGCGCGTCTTTTTAAAGATGCCTTTCCGATTGTGTGTTATTCCTGGTTGCGGTTGTTATCTCTTAACTTCGTATGGTTATGATCGCTGTCTTTCGTGTCTGGGCGCGACCCACACGGAGGCAGCGTTTGTGGATGGTTCATGTTCTCATTGCGAGAACATGACCATGGCAACGTTGCGGTTTTCTTACGAAAGCAAGCCACCCCAGCGGCTCCCCGCCTCGGTCCTTCTACTTATAGGCATGAGGCCAGCGCGGCTAGCACTGGGGGCGATTTCGGGACCCCAATGGGATCGCCTCCGCCGGGTATCCCCCCGCGGACCTTCCATTCCCCAGCACACTCATCTGCCCCAGTCGAGCTTCCGGATGAGTTCACCGGCTCGTCTCATGGCGAGTCTGGCTTCTTGTTCGGAGCCTGCGAAGATAATGAGCTCTCGAGCGCAGCATCGGAGAGCGGGCTTATCCAGTCGGATGCAGAAGCCTCAGCTGGGCTCCCCCCCTCAGGGACGATTGCCTAGTCACAGACTGATGCCGAAATGATGGACATGCTTTCCAGGGCGGCCACGAGTGTCGGGTTAGAGTGGAACCCTCCGCTCTCCCCTGAACCCTCGCGGCTTGATGATTGGTTCCTGGGCTCGCGGCGCCACTCAAAGCAGCCACGCCCCGCTCCAGTGCCATTCTTCCCGGAAGTGCACGAGGAGCTGATGAAATCGTGGGAGGCACCTTTTACTGCCCAGCCCCGATTCCGCAGTTCCCCCGCTCTCACTACCCTCAATGGCGGGGTGGCCAGGGGCTATACGGCGATTCCCCCGGTGGATAAGGCACTCGCAGTGCACCTATGCCCGCAGAGCGCCGCCACCTGGTGCGGACGCCCTAAGCTCCCATCCAAGCCCTGTAGGCTCACGTCGTCCCTGACGGCTAAAGCCTACAGCGTTGCTGGACAAGCCACCTCTGCCCTGCACGCCATGGCTCTCCTGCAGGTCCACCAAGCCAAGGCGTTGAATGAACTGCACGAGGGTAGCTCCGCCCCAGATTTGATGCAGGAACTGCGCTCAGCGAATGACCTCGCTCTCCGAGCAACGAAGGTCACGGCACGGTCTCTTGGGCGGACGATGGCCACATTAGTGGTCCAGGAGCACCACCTTTGGCTCAACCTGGTCGAGATGGGTGAGGCCAACAAGACACGGTTTCTTGCTGCCCCCATTTCCCAGGCTGGCCTTTTCGGCCACACCGTCGAGGACTTTGCCCAGCAGTTCTCGACGGTGAAGCAGCAGATGGAGGCTATCCGGCACATCCTGCCCCGGCACGGCTCAAGATCCCGCACCCTGTCTGCTTGTCGCTAAGGGCATCCCCTTGCGTTGACTGCACCGGCTCCGTTGCAGCTCGCCCCTTCAGCCCGGCGTGGAGCCCACCGCAGGAAGCAGACGCCACCCGTCTCACAGTTGGCGCCAAAGAACCCACAGAGGTCGTCAAAGTGCCCCTGAAACGGGTGACCCAAGGACGAAGGAACCCACTCACCTGGAGCTGGTAAGTAGACCACTCCTTCCCCCAGTGGAGGGCCGGGTGGAAAATCTTTTTGTTTCATTTAGCCGCATGCCCAAGTGGCTGCGGTACCCAACAGTTCAGCAAAAGAGCGGTTTCCTTCCTCCCTGGGTCACATACCCGGTGTGCATTCAGTTCATCAGGCACCCGCCCAGGTTCAGCGGTATTCACTTCACCTTGGTCAAGAACGAAAACGCTGCTACCTTGCGTGCGGAGATCATTACCCTACTATGGAAGGGTGCGATAGAACCTGTCCCTCCAGCCGAGATGAAGAAGGGGTTTTACAGACCATACTTCATCATACCGAAAAAAGGCGGTGGGTTGCGGCCAATCTTGGACCTGCGAGTACTGAACCGGGCCTTGCACAGACTCCCGTTCAAGATGCTGATGCAAAAACGCATTTTAGTGAGTGTTCAGCATCAAGATTGGTTCGCGGCGGTAGATCTGAAGGACACGTACTTCCACATCTCGATCCTTCCTCGACACAGACCCTTCCTGCGGTTTGCATTCGAGGGTCAGGTGTATCAGTACAAAGTCCACCCTTTCGGCCTGTCCCTGTCTTCTCGCGTCTTCACGAAGGTCGCAGAGGTAGCCCTTGCCCCGTTAAGGGAGGTGGGCATTCGCATTCTTAACTATCTCGACGACTGGCTAATCCTAGCTCACTCTCGAGACATGTTGTATGCACACAGGGACTTGGTGCTCTCACACCTCAGTTGACTAGGTCTTCGGGTCAACTGCCCAGTCAGTGCTGGCCTGTTTGAAGGTGTTCAAACAGAAAACAGCAGTTCCACTGAAACTTTTTCAGAGGCTCCTGGGGCATATGGCATCCTCGGCGGTAGCCACCCCTCTCGGGTTGATGCATATGAGACCGCTTCAGCACTGGCTTCAGACTCGAGTCCCGAGATGGGCATGGCACCACGGGACACATCGCATGGTCATCACGCTGGTCTGTCACCATCTTTTCAGCCCTTGGACCAACCTCTCGTTTCTATGGGCAGGTGTCCCTCTAGAACTGGTCTCCAGGCGCGTCGTGACAGATGCCTCCAAAACGGGCTGGGGCACTGTTTGCAACGGGCATGCAGCCGCCGGGGCAAGCACGTGTTAGTTCGGACAGACAACACAGCAACAGTAGCATATGTCAAGGTGCCAAGGTGGTCTGCGCTCTCGTTGTTTGTCACAACTTGCCCGCCGTCTCCTCCTCTGGAGTCAGCAGCACTTCAAGTCGCTGCGAGCCACTCACATCCCAGGCAACCTCAACACTACAGCGGACACGCTGTCACGGCAGGTTACCCTCAGGGGAGAGTGGAGACTCCACCCTCAGGTGGTCCAGCTGATTTGGAATCAATTCGGACGGGCACAGGTGGACCTGTTCACCTCCCAAGAATCCTCCCACTGCCTGCTCTAGTACGCCCTCACCGAGGCTCCCCTCGGCATAGATGCGCTGGCACACAGCTGGCCCCCTGGCCTGCGCAAATATGCATTTCCCCCAGTGAGCCTACTTGCACAGACCCTGTGCAAGGTCAGGGAGGACGAGGAGCAGGTCATCCTGGTAGCACCCTACTGGCCCACCCAGACATGGTTCTCGGACCTCACACTCCTTGTTTCAGCTCCCCCCCTGGTGAATTCCCCTGAGGAAGGACCTTCTTTCTCAGGACGAGGCACCCTCTGGCACCCTCAACCAGACCTCTGGAATCTCCATGTCTGGCCCCTGGATGGGATGCGGAAGACCTGCGGTGGTAGACATGATCCCTCAGGCTAGGGCCCCCTCAACAGGGCACCTGTATGCCTTTAAGTGGCGTCTGTTCGCTAAGTGGTGTTCTTCCCGACGGGAAGACCCCCAGAGATGCACAATCAGATCAGTGCTTTCCTTCCTGCAGGAGAGGTTGGAAGGGAGGCTGTCCCCTTCCACCTTGAAGGTGTACGTTGCCGCCATAGCAGCACACCACGACGCAGTCGACGGTAAGTCCTTAGGGAAGCACGACCTGATCATCAGGTTCCTAAGAGGCACCAGGAGGCTGAATCCCTCCAGATCGCACCTCGTTCCCTCATGGGACCTCTCTGTAGTTCTTCAGGGTCTACAGAGAGCCCCCTTTGAGCCTTTTCAGTCAACCGAGCTTAAGGCACTCTCCTTGAAGACTGCCCTCCTGACTGCGCTCACTTCCATCAAGAGGGTAGGAGACCTGCAAGCGTTCTATGTCAGCGAAACGTGCCTGGAGTTCGGTCCGGATTACTCTCACGTGATCCTGAGACCCCGACCGGGCTATGTGTCCAAGGTTCCCACCACCCCTTTTAGGGACCAGGTGGTGAACCTGCAAGTGCTGCCCCAGGAGGAGGCAGACCCAGCCCTGTCTTTGCTGTGTCTGGTACACGCTTTACGCATCTATTTGGATCGCACGCAGAGCTTTAGGATCTCTGAGCAGCTCTTTGTCTGCTTTAGTGCACAGCGAAAAGGAAGTGCTGTCTCCAAGCAGAGGATCGCCCACTGGCTCATTGATGCCATAACTATGGCATATCACGGCCAGAACATGCCGCCCCCAGTAGGGCTACGAGCCCATTCTACCAGGGGTGTAGCGGCTTCCTGGACCCTGGCCAGGGGTGCCTCTCTAACAGACATTTGCAGAGCAGCAGGCTGGGCAACACCCAACACCTTTGCAAGGTTATACAACCTCCGGGTGGAACTGGTTTCATTCCAGGTAGTGGCACGCAAAACAAGTGGATAAGCCCGGGATAGCCGGCCGGGTGTATCGATTGCACATAGCACCTTCCACCTCCTTTTGAGCTGAAGACGTGCGCCATTTATTCCCAGTAGTGTTCACAAACTTTGTTCCCTGGTTGACTTCCTCCGAGCCCTGTGGCAGTCGAGTTTTCTGAGAGACTCGCTGCTGGCCCAGTACACGTGCTAAGAGTGCTGTTCTGGGGTAGGTGCTCCGCATGTGGCGGTTCCCTGTAAGGCTAACCCCATACGATATATATCTTCCGCTAATTAGTTTCCCTGTTGGCAAACTGCGTCTTCCTTGGGCAGAGCCCCTCTGCCCCAGTCTCCATGTTTGTAGTAACTCCTCCCCCGTTGGGTAGTATCTACCTTGAAGACTCTCCACATGGTTGGAAAGACCATGTGACGTATTCTTCCACTTAAATATCCCCCCCTCTCTTTGGGCGTGGTGTGGTCTCCGCGGTTTCTTCCCCTTGGGAGGGACACCCCCGACTAGACCTGGCGGCCCAGTTGGATAATCCCCCTTCTTTTTTAGGGAGTGGAAAAAGAGAAGGGGAATAGAGGCCACGACTGGGTTAAGCCTGTCTCTATCTCTTGAGTAGTCGACTTGTCCCCAAAGGGCCGTTCGACACTCATAACTATGTTGGGGAGGTTATGTGTCGACCTGGTGTGCTGGCTATGAGGCACACAGTAGTCTGCCCACCACACACCGCCAGTTCATGTAACACAGTTCAGCCAATTGTGGCGTTTCATATAGGGACCCCTAGTGTCACTACATCAACACAACGTGGAGTGAGTGACAGAGAGGGAACTTCATGGTTACTTGTGTAACATCCGTTCCCTGATGGAGGGAACGAGATGTTGTGTCCCTCCTGCCACACAGCTGAACAACCCACTGAAATGGCCGGACCTTATATCGGCTCCTCAGCATAAAACCTGAATGAGTGGTGGCATACCAGCTCCTTTTATACCCGTATGTCCAGGGGAGTGGCATGTAAATACCACTCGCCAATTTTCATTGGCCTTTTATCAAAGACCAGAGGTGTCTCGGGCTCCCAAGAGTGACCACTCCATCAGGGAACGGAGGTTACACAAGTAACCATGACAGTTTTCTTGCTTCCATAGATGCACACAAGATGATTATTGGAATATTCTCAAATCATGCTGAATAACATGATCATCAGGTTTTGTTCATGCCAGTCGATTAACAAGGGAAATTAAAAATGGCACTTCATGTCAAAAAGGTTGCTGACCCCTGGATTAAAGCAAACTCCTACCGCCACAACACACAAACACACATGTACACGTACAGCACATGAAACACACACAATCCTTTTACACACATGTATCTGCAGAGAGCCATTGATTCAGTTTACTCCCTGAATCGATCTGCCCTGCAGGCTCCCTTTTAATACAGACTATCAGAAAGCCACTCTGTCTCATCTGCTTACCTGTCTTAACAGGCAAACACCACTGTCATTCACTTTAGTGGCATGTAATGTTAAGACATGATAATTTAAGGTTCATTGTTTTCTAAACTTGATACATTTCGTACTTTGCTCAAGCCAAACCTGAATTCAATTGTTTCCCCTCTACCCCTGTTGGTCTGCATTCAAGTTATGTTGTTATGAACTGTGGTAAATTGCAAAAGCATTCAAACATATAAGATTTGAAGTTTAAAGGTTATAAGCTTTGTGTAGGTTGATTACATGGGCAGTTTGAATGTAGATTTGTAGTTTAAAAGGATGCAGGCCTTGCTAGGGTGTTCTGGGTGGTTACTAGGGCATTTGTGGGAGGCTGCTAAGGTGTTCTGAGTGGTTGTCACAGAGATGATGGATGGATGGATGGATGGATGGATGGATGGATGGATGGATGGATGGATGGAGGATGGATAGTCAGACAGGCAAACAGACAGACAAACAGACAGACAGATAGACAGATAGATAGATAGATAGATAGATATGGCAATACACTTAGGTAATCTTAAAGTTTGAATGTCCTCTTTACCTTTGTTCTCTGTTGCTCTTAGTATAAATGTAAGCAAGGGGAATATGTCATGTGTCACACCTCAAATTTACCACACTTCTTTTTACCTTTGCTAGCTCAGTGTTATGTTCACCCCTCCATAACAACACCCACAACACAATTTACCCACAAAATGAGATTACTTGACATTAAAGCTTGTTTGAGGACAGGGCGTTTTCTAGTTCGCCCTCGCTGCTCTTACCCCTCACTGGGAAATCGCATCTCATTTCAACTGTCAGATAAGCCTGGCGTCTCACGGAGGTCACTGACCTCTCCCCCGCCCACTCCGTAACCTCTCATTTGAAGTAGTTGCGCTGACCTGCAAATTCCCCACCCTCTGATTTGTTAAGGGACCGCTGATGCATTTGGGGAATGAATACTGCAAAAGGTCAAGATGGCTGCTCTAGTGTGGGTTTGTTGAGTAGCATGTCTGTAGGCATCTGATATGGTAAAGCCTATTATATGTTGTGTGAAAAAGGTGCGTGTCCTGACATCCTCTGTGTCATGCCCTTCAAATGGAAATAGGTGCCACTGGCATGCAGCTGAAAAGCTTACACATTCAAGCATGTGGATTTTAATGTAAAGCTGCTGCGGCTACAGTAGCAGAGGTGATTTGATGCTGCTGTTATGTTTTAATGTAACAATAATACAATTTATAACTACATTTGGTTGGTACACATATTTATCCAAAGCGACTTGGTGTGCATTCATATAGTCAACATGTTGTGTGTTCTATGTGAACTGAACTTAGCATGAATCCATGACCTTGGCAGTGCTACCGTCATGCTCTACCAGTTGAGCTACAGAAATGGTGATAATTAATGCTTATATTGGTAACACTTTACAATACGTTTTCAATTGTTAACATTTGTTAATGCATTAGGTATCATGAACTAACAATGAACAATATATATTTTAACAGCAATTATCAAATCACTTTTTTATTGTCACACAGCCATATACACAAGTGCAATGGTGTGTGAAATTCTTGAAACAATTTATTAATATTTGTTAATGTTAGTTAATAAAAATACAGTTGTTCATTGTTAGTTCATGTTAGTTCATAGTGCATTAACTAATGTTATCCCACGGGTCTGTTGAATGCTTGATTCTGATTGGTTGACAGACATTCTAAGGTGTGCAATTACTTTCCAGTAAATGCACGGCTATGAAGTGGTTCCAGGTCTTGACTGCATAATGGTTCCATATCACTTCGCAAAATTATTTCAGTTATTTAAAAGAGCCATACAGAAATTACAAAATAAAAAACAAAGACGCTGGTTAAGTACATCAGATAAGAATGACAAACAATGTTTATAATATCCTAAATTTATTTTAATTTCATTTAAAAAGTGCCCTTGCGCTCCCTCTCTCTCTTTCGCTCTCAGCCACACTCACACACACTGACACACACGCTCACACACACGTTTAGAGACGAGTCGTGACCAACAAACAGAGTCGACTTGATCAATACAACAGTTTTATATTATCTGAGATAACTTTTAATAAGTGCAAGTATTTCAGTGTATTTCGCCCAAATCATCACAGCACCTTCGCACTTCCCCTCCCCCTCTCTTTCGCTCTCACAAACTCTTACACAGGGACACACACATAAACATACTCAAGAGAATAAGTCAGCGCGGGGTTGTAAACAGTTGTTTAGCAATGGAAAAGCTATATACAAGAATACTGTAAGTATACTGCTGAGAAGTATACTTAAACTTACATCTTGGCAATTCGAAGCAATGTTATTACTGACGAGATGAGACTGACAAGAGCCGAATCAAACAGGTAATTCCACATGCAATCTTTATGTTTCTCTCTTTCTCTCGCTCACACATATGCACGCACAAATGCTCTACCTTGTTACATAAGTGCTCCAGTAAAGCAGCGCAAGCATCGCAATCCTCCATTGCTATTTCTAAAGTTACGTTTTCGAACTAGCAACGAAGGCTCTGGCTGTATCAAAACAAGATGCTGAAACCTTGGCGGAAGAAAGTAGTTCCACAAGAGCATTTTAGGGACGAAAACCAGAAAATGTCTTAAGATAAAACCCTGAATGATGTCTTAAGGTGTGGTAACCATGGTTTAAGCAGAATAATTGTCTCCGGCCCATTGAATTATTGAAAAATAATTTCACTCTGCTGCACGTCCTGACCGCATTACCACCTCAAGGTGTTCATTATTTTTCAATAATTAAACGGTCCATCATCAATTATTCCTTATTTAACATATACAACTTCTGGGGGGCCTGGGTAGCTCAGTGGTAAAAGACGCTGGCTATCACCCCTGGAGTTAGTTCGAATCCCAGGGTGTGCTGAGTGACTCCAGCCAGGCCTCCTAAGCAACCAAATTGGCCCGGTTGCTAGGGTGGGTAGATTCACATGGGGTAACCTCCTCGTGGTCGCTATAATGTGGTTCGTTCTCGGTGGGGCGCGTGGTGAGTTGGGCGCGGATGCTGCGGTGGAGGGCATGAAGCCTCCACACGCGCTATGTCTCCGTGGCACCACGCTCAACAAGCCACGTGATAAAATGCGCGGGCTGATGTTCTCAGACGTGGAGGCAACTGGGATTCATCCTCCGCCACCCGGATTGAGGCGAATCACCACGCCACCACGAGGACTTAAAAGCGCACTGGGAATTGGGCATTCCAAATTTGGTGAAAAAGGGGAAAAATCCCCCCCCCCCCCCAAAAACAAAAAAACAAAAACAAAAGAAAAACATATACAACTGATTTTAAAAATTTATTTGAAATTAACCAAGATTAATAAATGCTGTAAAAGTATTGTTCATTGTTAGTTCATGTTAACAAATGTTGTTAACTACTGTTAACAAATGGAGCCTTATTGCAAAGTGTTACCATTATATTCCAAATCTTAATCATTAAATTAAATGAGATATATGTATTTTAAAGGATTAATGGGATAGTTCATCCAGAAATTAAAATATTCTGCTCAACTTGATGTTGTTTCAAACCTGAATTACTTTTGTGTTCAATGGATAAAGCAAAGTTATTTATCATAATGTCTTAGCTAGGGCTGTCAAGCTCCAAAATGGACAAAAATAGCATAAAAGTACCACAAAATTAATTTATAGTACTTTTATTTTGAACAACCTGAAAGTGAGTAGATGAAAGAATTTACATTTTAAGTCCTAGATTAATTGTTTGAAAACTTCAGTTTTAGAATTATTACTCAAAAAAGTGCATGTGATAGGCTGTAATTTTATATTACCAGATAAGTTTGGGTTCTTCTCAGTTAAAAAAAAAAAAAAAAAGATCAATTACAGGACCATATAGCCTTCTTTAAATGGACAGAAATGTAACCTCATCTAAGGTTCACTTCAGTAACCAGAATATCAAATCCTTTTAGACCATCACATAAGACACAAGACTTCATTCTGAATTTCAAATGCATTTCAGTGGTTTATTCATAACTTGATCCATCATGGGCAAAGCAGTTGCCTTCACAAATATGCCATATATTAATCTGTCCAGAAATAGACCAAAATTGTACAGTATTTAAGATACTCAAGAGGGCAACTCAGTGCAAATTAATTATAATTTTACAAGAAGACCTCACCTGCAAGTTTTCTTTAACATTTTAAATTCACACACCTTTTTTGATTGATGGTGTGCAATGTAAAGCACACATCTTACATTCAATGTTTCACTTGCAATCTAAATGTCACCCTGGAAAAGTCAGACCCTAGTGGTATCAGAAGCTCGGAGTCCCAAATGTCACTGAATACACAGTTTTGATTAGATGACAAGACTTTTGCCCCTTTATTATTCCACTGCCTGTACAAGCACCTGATAAAACAAAATTATATCTTGAATTAGCTTGTTTCTTTTTTTTGCATTTAGACTTTTGGGATTTTTGTATTTATGATTAATTAGAAAAGATAGAAGTAAGAAGCTTTCAATTAGCTCTAGGGTTCAATTATATTCCAAATGCAAAAAGTATTTTCATGCTGGGATAGAGTGCACTCAACTGTGCCCTGGATGTATAAGCAACCCCGATTGTGTCGCTCTATTTGCAAATGGCCTAACACATCTGAGATTGTGACAGCGTGACGCCACACTTTGTGTCTCCCTTCTCAATTTCATTCGAGCAGCATGATGCCTCTTTATGAAATTCTCCCTGGCAATCTCTAGCTTATCCTCTCCTGATTTTTCTCCTCCGTGGCAGCACTTGTACCCCTGAGTCGTCTCAACTGTGGTTTCATTTGTTCAGGGGTTTCAAGACTTGGGTTGGCAGACAGAAAATCTTTTTTAACGTACTTTTAGGGAAGTTTAAGTATGCTTACCATGATCATTTAAACCAGCCTGATATCATAAAAATTACGTGTAAGTGGCGATATTTTTGCAAAATTATCTAATGTGGTTTCTCACATGTATCACGGCAGTTTCGAGGTGAAATGTCCACTGTGTGGCGCTAAAAGCGAGTCAAATTTTCTTTTCAAACAGATGAGGATTTTTAAAGGTGCACTCAGTAACTTTTGTCTTTGTGTCATCTTGGACTTACACTGACACCTAGCTGCTTGGATGCAGCATCATTTAAAAACAGTACTTTTCAGTTTCAGATGCCATTGTAGAAATGTAGTATTCACAGTCAGCAATGATTACATTAATTAATGAGTGAAAGTGTCAAATAACAGAACGGTTACTGAGATTAAGCGAGTAGTATTCAGCTGGTCATGTGATTCTAACTTGGCAGCCCCCATGATTGGAGTCCACCTTTAAGGTTAATGCTCTATCGATTTTTAAATAAACAAAACCTACCACTCTATCCTAAAATTCAAACATAAACAAAAGTGTCATAAAAAGCAAATGTGCGATGAAAAATATAATTGCTGAAGCAACCACATCGGCTCACGTGTTGACTGGCATGCTCTTCAGAAGTTGTGCAGCTCTTTATCCACTGAGCTACCACGCAATTTGATTGCACTTGAACAAGCTTGTAAATGTAGTTGGTGGTAATGTAATTCAGACATTGAAATGTATCCTTACAAGACCTTACAAGTCATACGCTATAGTAAAATTTTGTAGATGTCATAAGATAGCATTATGTATGGAACAGAGTAAAGAGTAAGTGTTTATGAACTGATAATCTGCCCACGATACATACAACTAACCACAAAAAAAAATCATTTTGCAAAAATATAGGTATAGTAGCAAGCAGAGCATATGAGCAGAGCAGAGCGGTGATAATTCAAACTGAGCGGAGAGCGCCTTTTTGAAGATTCCACTCTGCTCTCTCAGGCCGCTCAGTGCCGCTCGCTTCACCCAGAATGTGCTTCGTGATATGCTGGTTCGAGAATCTGCAAAATAAGCAATAGATCTAAGGTCATGGAGTTCAAATATTGCTTTAATGTAGTTGCAAACCTTATTCGTAAATGCACAGTAAAAATCAAAGTTAAGAACGAGGAAGGAGAAGAAACTGAAAGGGAGTGTGAAGAGACTGTGAGAGTTAGCAAAGATTTGTTTTGGAATCTTAAGCGGCACATTGCCAGAAAGCACGAGGATGTGCTACGCAAACATAGTGCAGCAAAAGGTGAGCTAGTAGGTTACATACCATTCGATAATAAATGAATAGATAAGTAGGTAGTAAGGTATCTTGTTGTGCATTCATGTCAGTGCAGCTAGAAGTAAGCAATAGCCAACAAACAACTGTAATATGAATAGTTAGCCCATTGAAAGGTAGCTTATAGGCAATGTTAAAGTTAGACTACAAAAGTTATAACAACACTGATTTTTTAATTATTTTGAAAACTGACCCGAGCAATTAGGCATAGAATTTAGATTGTGTCCAGTAAATGGTACACTAATGTAATGTACGCAATTTTGTTCTTTACAGAAAAAAATGCAACCCATCAAAAGTAGATAAATAATTTTTTTCCTCTCCAGCGTCCCCAGTTCTCTGTGTCAAACGCACGGAAGAAAGAATTAGATGATGCATTTTTTAGATGCTTTACTTGGATAATGAACCTCTTACAAAAGGTGAACGAGAGGGTATGCGTCATTTTGCCAGCGTTGCCCAGCCCGGCTATACCACACCATGTTAGTGCACAGTACGTGATACTCTGATGCCAAACACTCTCAGCGAGATGGAAGGCAGACTTAGAGAGCTGTTGCAGTTAGGAGATGGTTTTGCGCTTACTTTAGACATTTGGACAAACAGAAGAGGACACAGCTTTCTGGGTGTTGTGGCAAGTATTTAATGGTCACACAGTGCTGCTGGGCTGTGAACATCTTAAAGGGCACCGCACAGCAGAGCATATTTTCCATAAATATGAAAGTGTCTTGCAACACTGGAATTTACAACGACGAGTTGTGAGGGTGGTGGTAAATGGTAATATGCAATATGGTAAAGGCTTTCGACCTCCCAGGGTTTGAGGAGGGTGCAGCTGAAGAGGAGGGTGAGGAAGAGGTCCTTGAGGAAGATGGCACAGAGGAAGGTCCACTCTTTTGCCATTCCAGCTGGATCGTTTTGCACAGATCATGGAGAACATGAGCGCTGCATATATCTAACCTCCATATGCGATGCCCTGTACATTTACTTCAACTCGCCTTAAAGGATGCAATAAACAGTCATGCTGATATAGACAAAATTCTCACATGAATGGCAAAACTTGTAAAGAGTGTTAGGAAAAGTGCCTTAAACACTGAGGAGGCTGATAAGTGTGCGTCCCACCCCAGCATGTGTCACCAGGTGGTGCAGTCAGCTGCGCATGATTGAATCAGTATTAAAGATGTTTGAAAGAGACCCGCAATTCCAAAACAAACTGACCATTCCCGAACACGTTACGCTGACCATGAATGACGTACATCAACTCCAAGCCCTGACTGAGGTGCTATTGCCACTGGCAGAACTTACTAATGATATGCAAAAAGTGCTTGGAAACCTGGTCATTATTCTTCCAGCTGTTATGGAAATTAAACAGCTTTTGTCCAATGTGCGTGAGACCTGCTCCCTCTCCATTCATGCATTTGCGGAGACACTGTCAGATAATGTCTCTACTCATTTTCACAGATTCTATTCTGACAAGCACTTTGTGTTGGCGGCTGTTTTGGATCCACGTTTTAAAACTGAATGGATCATTAGGGATGGTACAGTGAGCAATCAACTCGCAGAGATTCACGAAATGTTGATGAAGGAGGCAGAATGCAGTGCCTTTGGAACAATTGTGGGCACAGCGGCTGAGCCCAGAAGTGCTCCAAAGAAGGCCCACATATTCAGCTCATATGAGAGCAGCTCGAGTGTAGTTGACAATGCCAGAGGTGAGATGGAGGAGTACCTGGGCTCAGTGAGAAAGGGCACTGTAGAGCCGAGGAGTGCGGGGCCGGGCTGGAATGAGACACACCCGGTCCCCAATCAGCCTGATGGGGCGCGCGAGGGATAAAGGCGGCCGGGGACGACAGTTCGAGAGAGAGAGAATTGCAGGCAGCTGTACTGTGTGTTTTCAGTTGTGTGTTTTGGTTGTGTTTTTTTGGTTAATAAATTGTTATTTAAGTTGTCAAGCCGGTTCTCGTCTCCTCCTTTCCACTAAACCCCCTTACACTGGTGCCGAAACCCGGGAAGGAGGAGGGATTCCCGTCGCAGGGTCCTCGACGCTGCCGTCCACCCAGGGGAGCGCCGCTGCCGTCCGACGGGGGACGGAGTAGCCCGACCACCCGGACGCGGGGAACGGCCGCCGTCCGCGAGGCGAGTGGGGACGGGACTCCCCGACCGCCTGGAGCGAGGGAGCCGCTGCCGGGGGCGGAGGAGTGCCCTGCTGTCCCCCGGGAACGCGGAGGGGTCGAGAGAAGACCGCCGTCCGCGGGGGGAGGAGGGAAGCGACTCCCCGACCGCCTGGAGTGGTAGGGCTGCTGCCAGGGGCGGAGGAGAGTCCCCACGGGATGCCGGGAACGCGGAGGGGCGTTCTGTCCGCTGGGGGTCGGAGGTCTGACTCCGGTCCGCCCGGGGAGGAGCGGCTGCAGTCCGCCTGAGAGGGTGGAGTAGTGATCGAGGACCACGCGACGGCGCATCAGAGAACCGGTGAGTTTCTTTTTCTCTCTCTCCTCTCTCTCTCTGTCTGTCGCTCCGTGTTGGCCTTTCCCTCACCATTTTGTGTTGTTGTTTTTTCCCCTCCTGTCTCCTCCCAGGTCGAGGAAGGCGGGGAGGACCCGCCGGCAGTCGGGGCATAAGGCACGCCCCCCCCCCCCCCCCCCGGAGAGGAAGGGTGGGGGGGATGTACGTCATGCCGGGGGCTCCCTGGCCTGAGGCAACGCCGGGAGGAGTGTAGAGCCGAGGAGGGCGGGGCCGGGCTGGAATGAGACACACCCGGTCCCCAATCAGCCTGATGGGGCGCGCGAGGGATAAAGGTGGCCGGGGACGACAGTTCGAGAGAGAGAGAATTGCAGGCAGCTGTACTGTGTGTTTTCAGTTGTGTGTTTTGGTTGTGTTTTTTTGGTTAATAAATTGTTATTTAAGTTGTCAAGCCGGTTCTCGCCTCCTCCTTTCCACTAAACCCCCTTACAGGCATGCAGGAAGACGTCCTAGGATTTTGGAAAACCATTGCTGGATCCCTCCCTCGACTGGCCAGGGTTGCCCGCAAAATCTTCATCATCCCCAGTGGTTCTTCCTGTGCTGAGCATGTGTTCTCTGCTGCTGGATTACTGTCCCAGGCACCACATGAGCCTGAAGCCTGAGACTTTGTCCAAGCTAATATTTCTAAAAGTAAATTCTAAAGTGCTGTAAAGGTTGAGACATTTTTCAATAGACCGCATTTCCCCACAGTTTTGGTCTATTTTAATTTTAGAAAGTGTGTTTATTATCGCCAGTAAATAATCAAGGTGTGTTTTATTCCGAAAGTTCTACGGGCATTTCATCATGTGTTTTTTTTATTTTTTTTATTTTTTTATAGGCCTGTTTTGAATGGTCTGTTGCTCAACCAATGACAGTTGTTATGTTGACTGAAATAAAATAACGAATATCAAATAGTCTTTTTCAGTTATGTCTTTCATAAAAGTTTACCAAGGGGCTAGACATCTTTTAAATTAATACATTTAATTTAATACATTTAAATTAATTAATAAAATTAATCAAAGGCAGAGACTGTAACAGAATGTCACCCACAAATATCATAACTGTTATCTACAACTGTAACTGAGGCATTTATTCAAGAAATGTATACAAACAGAAACAAGTATACTAGAGAGAAATGTAATATCGGAGAGGGATTTGAGCGAATGCTTTTTTTACCGGTGAGCGTGAGCGGTAGTTGAGCGGACCGTCCACTTGGGCCATGAGCGGTTGAGTTGAGCGCACACTCATGGAGCTGATTATTGAGCGGAGTGTCACACTGCTCCACTTCACTTGCATGCTCTGGTAGCAAGTTTCTATAAGGCCAGGTAGAAAATAAACAATAAAATGACTTAGGCCTACTTATAGTTGTTTCTGCGTAAGATGGGATAAGAAAAGGTCTTTTAAAATGGAACTAACACATTGAGAAGGAGGTGAATACTTTAACAGATTAAGTTCAATAGATTAAGCATCATTATTTTAATCTATCGACAGCCCAAATTTTAAGAAAGCATCTGCAGAATTTTTAATTTTATTTTATATATTTTAATATTTATATATTTTATTGAATGCTATTCCAGATAAGTACATAGTAAATGTTTTCCATGTAATATTGTAATAATGGAAAATGAAAGCCAATTATTTTGTTTTGGAAGCAACATGTTGTCTTGATAATACCACATTTTTCTTATGGATTTTTAAGTAATCCCTTGCAAATGGATAATCATATTTGGGGGTATTTTGTATTAAAGGAATCTTTTGGGTTTGTGGCATAATGTTAATTACTACAAAAATAATTTGATTCGTTCCTCGATCAAGTTTTTTTTTTTTTTTTTTTTCAGTAACAGTAAGGTAAGGTAAGGCAAGTAACAGCAAGGAAATGAAAAGGGCACTGTGTTAACATGTTTTAGTGTGATAAAATCACTTACTAACCTTAGTTGTGTTATTACAGGCCTATTCATTACAGCAATACAGTTTTAGCAACCTAACACTGTGGTAACCATGACTGTAAGAGATTTTTATCACACTAAAATCATGTTAATATATATAATGTTTATATTTTGTGGCTACACTTTTGAAACAGTGTGTATTTTAATTTTCATAGACTGGCCCCATTCACTTTCATTATAAATGCCATACTATAATCACAATTTTTGCTTTTTTTTATAAAGGAGGGACGAGTGGTAATCAACAAAATGCAACAAATGCTTTCGATTGAGATTAATTTGTACTGAACCCGAAACATTCCTTTAATAAATTTGAAAGTTACTTAATTCCACATGAACAAATGCTCAGTAGCATTCAAGTATCTTCTGTGGCTCACTCATACATACATCTTTGTCTTCTCATGACTTCTCCTCCCTTTGTGGAGTATGTACGGTAACCTGCCAAAGAGCTTTATGGCTATTTTCATCAGTGCTTGCTATTGTTCATACTGAAGAGAAGAGTCAGCAGTTGACATTTAAGTGTTTGGCGCTTTACTGTTGCCCCGGGGAACATCTTCACACCACACATTTTAGCCAGACTCAGCCCGGCTCGAGTTCTGACACCTTGCCATCCCTCAAATACGGCTGGCAGCATCTTATTCGATTGAATCTCACACTTCTCTGCCTGATGGGGTGGAAGGACAGAGCTCATCTCTCACCTTACTCATACAGATTCATCGTGTTGGCAGAAAATACAGGCTGAATCACAGATGTGCATTCATTCATACAGAGGCAAACACACACAGGCATGCTCACCAGTACCTATGTACAGCTTTTCAAATATGTCACTTTTGAGGTCCCATCTTGGTTAAAGGAATATTCTGGGATCAATACAAAGTTAAGCTCAATCGACAGCAGTTGTAGCACAATGTTTATTACCACAAAAATGTATTTAGACTCATCCCTCATTTTCTCTCTTAAAAAAAAAAAAAAATCTGGGTTACAGTGAGGTACTTAAAATGGAAGTGTATGGAACCAATCCGTAAACATTAAAATACTAAAATACTCACTGCTTTCATATAGTATATCCACAAGATATAAACAGTTTGGGTGTTAACATGATTTATGTGATACAATTTTTTTTTTTTTTTTTTTGTGGTAATCAACATTATGCCACAAATGCTGTCGACTGAGCTTAACTTGTACTGAACCCAGAATATTCCTTTAAGATCCCACCTTAGAAGGCTGTTGCCTATGTACAGAAGGCAGAGAGGCAGCTCACTAGATTTTGGAACAGACACATTGACAGCGATTATGTTGAACTCTTATCAACTTTGTTGTATAGCAAACATTCGCTGTTGTTCATGTCATCTCAAATAGCAAATTCTAATTGGAAACAAATGATTTCTGGATACTGCAAACCGGTATCAGTGTGAACACCCCTTGAATATTATGAAGTGTACACTTTTATTGAGATTATATGACCTGCTCATATAAATTGGACTTACAGCAGGACTCTTGATGGCAGACGTTTTTTGCAGGTATTACTGTAGATTTCTCCAGGGATTATAAACCTCCTTGGTTTGAATAGCGCTGCGCAGACCACAAAACATGAGCGACTTGGGAAGTGTGGCATGTGAATAACATACATGGGTGTTTTTTCAACTTTAGGCCATTTCATGTCCCAGGGGTTGATTTTCAACAAAACAAACAGATTTAAACTTTTTTATATATTTTTTATAATAGGTTCTCATAAAAACTGACTTTTCCCCATGCCTTCATCATTTAGTTTTTCATCATATTTATAGATTTTACTGTTTTAGCCTTGTCTCAGACTCAGATCTTCAATTTTAAACAATAAAAATCCATTATAAAAATATGAATTACAATATAATCTAAACAAAGGGTGAAATAAAAATAAACAATTTCTATATTTACTGTGTGATATTTCTTTTGATCCATTGTTAAAAAAAAATCACAAATGTCCCACAGTTGCATCATTTCCAGCACACAAAACAATTTAGCTCCTAATAATTTAATGAAATAAAGTATTTTATTAGACAAGTGATGTTTAAAGAAAACAAAGAAAAATCAAGGTAAATATCACTTGTGAGTGTTTTTATTGGGTGACATTTCCAATCAAGTAGTAATTTTACCAACTTGAACAAAAATAATATTTCAACAAAAATGTTAGCTTTGAAATTAGCCTTAGCAAAGAAGGAGGTGACTATTTTATTTCAGAAATGTTAAAAATGTAATTTCCATTGCCGTCATTTCCACAACAGAATTATTATTAAACACAGTATAGAATTTGCGATGTGGTGGACATGACACTGGTGGGTATTTTCATGAATAAAAAAAAAAAAAAAAAAAAGAAGACAAATCTCTTGTGATGCATGTACATACAATGTTGGCCATTGTTAGAAGACAAATTAAAACAATCATTGAGAGGGTGAAAACAAGACTGTATCTCCTAAAAGTGCCCGAAGTTGAAGAAACAACCATATAAGTTTTTCTACTTGAATTAAATATTCCTATATATTTGTATAATATTTGTATATATTCCTATGAATAAATTTCAGAAACTAACAGGAATGTAATGTAATGCATGTATTTGTGAAAACATGTAGCTTGTTGTTTGTTTTTCCTCGCTGTTTCCAAACCATTATTATCCAACACTGGGTGGACAAAGTGTCAACATGTCCCTTATGTGGCTTTGCCCCTGATGCACACACATCTAAATGCAAAACCGCACCGAAAGGCAGAGGGAGTGAAGAATTACAAGGCCTCCTGAACACGATTCAAGAGATGATCTTAAAAGATCCTCCCTTACACCTCCTCCTTCCCCTAAAACAGAACCTCCCATCACATTCATTTCCCCCACGCTGCCAGCGTGGAGTTAGCCTATCCTTTCATGCGGCGCCCTTGGGATTATCATATCAGTGTATGTGACCTGATTAACTGACTGGTGCTTCACAGCTGAAGAGCTGGATCAAGCGATACCGCTGCCCTTCTCCATTTCTCTTTTCTCATTAACCTCGCCGTCATGTTTCTCTTCCTCACAATTTTCCAGCCGCGTCAAATCCATCCCAAAACTTATTTCAGATGTCTGCGCTCAACTTTGATAAGTCAGTAACTTTCTGCAGCATTATGCTACTGAAATTGCATCATGTCGTACTCCTTCATTTATTTGCTCATAATGTCCGCAGAACGGACAGGCCTATTGATGTACAAGTGCTGCATCCTGTCTTGTCGATTATGGTAATTTCCCAGCTTGTAATATGTCAGGCTTTATGCACACTTTGTTGATTAATATCTGAATATTAAAATGATTTAAGAAAAAAGCAACAACAACAAAAAAACAAAAAAAAAACACTAGCAATGGATGCCTACTCGTATCCAAGACAAATCACAAACAAAAAGATATCTGTATTATCTCGGCAATGAGTTTAAATGGAGAGCAAATGGAGACCTTTAAGATGAAGGTCTCTATTTTTGTAAGTGTGCAAAGCGCTATGACCGTGCGCTACGCATTACAGCCGTGCTCTATGACCATGCACAGCGTCTTATCCCATTTTCATGAGAGTGCTAATTCTAACCGCAATATTCATGCCAGCGCAAGGCGCAAGTGGGCGTGAGTGTTTGCGCTACAGTTGAAGTCAGAAGTTTACATACACTTAGGTTGAAGTCATTAAAACAAATTCTTTAACCACTCCACAGATTTAATATTAGAAAACTATCATTTTGGCAAGTCGTTTAGGACATCTACTTTGCGCATGACACAAGTAATTTTTCCAACAACTGTTTACAAACAGATTGTTTCACTTTTAATTGACTATATCACAATTCCAGTGGGTCAGAAGTTTACATTCAGGTTTTCAGGTTTTTAAGTTAACTGTGCCTGGAAAATTCCAGAAAATGATGTCAAGCCTTTAGACAATTAGACAATTAGCTACTGATAGGAGGTGTACCTGTGGATGTATTTAAGGCCTACCTTCAAAATCCGTGCCTCTTTGCTTGACATCATGGGAAAATCAAAAGAAATCAGCCAAGACCTCAAAAAAGAAATTGTGGACCTCCACAAGTCTGGTTCATTCTTGGGAGCAATTTCCAAATGCCTGAAGGTACCACGTTCATCTGTACAAACAATAGTACGCAAGCATAAACACCATGGGACCATGCAGCCATCATACCACTGAGGAAGGAGACACATTCTGTCTCCTAGAGATGAACATAGTTTGGTGCGAAAAGTGCAGATCAATCCAAGAACAACAGCGAAGAACCTTGTGAAGATGCTGGAGGAAGCATGTAGACATGTATCTATATCAAAAGTATAATCCTTTATCAACATAACCTGAAAGGCTACTCAGCAAGGAAGAAGCCAGACTCCAGTTTGCAAGTGCACATGGGGACAAAGATCTTACTTTTTGCAGAAATTTCCTCTGGTCTGATGAAACAAAAATGGAACTTTTTGGCCATAATGACCATCATTATGTTTGGAGGAAAAAGGGTGAGGCTTGCAAGCCGAAGAACACCATCCCAACCATGAAGCATGGGGATGGCAGCATCATGTTGTGGGGGTGCTTTGCTGCAGGAGGGACTGGTGCACTTCACAAAATAGATGGCATCATGAGGAAGGAAAATTATGTGCATGCAGTATATTGAAGAAACTTCTCAAGACGTCAGCCACAAAGTTAAAGCTTGGTCGCAAATGGGTCTTCCAAATGGACAATGACCCCAAGCATTCATCCAAAGTTGTGGCAAAAAGGACAACAAAGTCAAGGTATTGGAGTGGCCATCACTAAGCCCTAACCTCAATCCAATAGAAAAATTGTGAGTAGAACTGAAAAAACATATGCGAGCAAGGAGGCCTACAAACCTGACTCAGTTACACCAGTTCTGTCTGGAGGAATGGGCCAAAATTCCAGCAACTTATTGTGAGAAGCTTGTGGAAGGCTACCCAAAAAATTTGACCCAAGTTAAACAATTTAAAGGCAATGCTACCAAATACTAACAAAGTGTATGTAAACTTCTGACCCACTGGGAATGTGATGAAAGGAATAAAAGTTTAAATAAATAATTCTCTCTACTATTATTCTGACATTTCACATTCTTAAAATAAAGTAGTGATCCTAACTGACCAAAGACATGGAATGTTTTCTACGATTAAATGTCAGGAATTGTGAAAAACGGAGTTTAAATGTATTTAGCTTAGGTGTATGTAAACTTCTGACTTCAAATGTATCTGTGGGTGTTTGTGTGCAAACTGTGGGTGTATTGTATGCTAATGAAGTGCCGCAAAGCACAGTTTGCTATTTTCCTGAGAAAGAGGTCATTGCGCTAGGATGTTTCAAAAGGATGTCTGTTTTCAGCGCACATTCTAAATTCAGTCCCTGCATTTGCGGTTTGGAGATCCCTCCAGCAGGTGGGAATAAAGTTCATGTCCAAACTCTGAAAACAAAGTTGAACATAATATTATGTCCATGACGATCCCTGTTGTAGCCGTTTTATGAAAAAATATTCATGAGATTGTGTACTAAATTCTGTCATTTGTCACTGGGAGTGCAGCAAATCTGGTGCATTGAACAGTACATTTTTAAACAGTTTAGATGATGATAATCATATATTATATAGGGTATATCATTAACCACACAGAGACTTATGTTATAAATAATATTGTTATTTTTCCACCTGTTGTCTTAGAGTGATGTTTAAGTCAATGCAAAAGGGGTCGGTGGAAGAAGTTGGAGAGAGTAAAATGTTTGGATTTGGTATGATTTTTTTGACCACTTCATTATTTAGATTCTATTTTCATTTCATTTGAAGTGTAATTTGAATTTATTTTGTTTAATTTTTTAGTGTTGCAATAAGTGAATATAATTTTTCAAAATCAAAATCAACCGGTAGAAGTGCATTCCAATACAATCACTGTTAAAAATAGCCATTAATTGTGTGCCAGTAGATGAAAATGATTAATAATACTTACATACACTATATTCTATAATTTAACGAAGTGTAAATCCAAATCCTGACAAGAACCACATTTTCCATGTGTATAAAAGGAGCGTGTCACTAGAAATATGCCTGACATTCAAGGACACAGTTAATGCACAAAAGAACGTAAGTCTATATTTTTATTCTTCTAATTCTTTGTATATAGTCCATTTACACTACCAACTTCTTATGAATGTGCTGTCTTTGTTTATATTGCTGGTGCTTGAGGGAGTGGACTATATAATAGAACACAGACGATGCCGGAGAAGAACTTCCTGGTTACTTTCATAACCTCCATTCCCTGATGGAGGGAACGAGATGTTGTGTCGATGTAGTGACACTAGGGGTCACTCTTGGGAGCCCCAAACACCTCTGATTTTGAAAAAAGGCCAATGGGAATTGGCGAATGGAATTTGCATGCCACTCCCCCAAACATATGGGTATAAAAGGAGCTGGCTCGCAACCACTCATTCAGGTTTTGTGCTGAGGAGCTGAGACAAGGTCCTGGCCATTTTAGCGGGTAGTTCAGTATTGTGGCGAGAGGGACACAATGTCTCGTTCCCTCCATCAGGGAATGGAGGTTACGAAAGTAACCAGAATGTTCCCTATCTGTCACTCACTCAACATTGTGTCGATGTAGTGACACTAGGGGTCCCTATACGAAATGCCACAATAAGCTGAACTGTGTTACGTGGACTGGCAGTGCGAGACGGGCAGACCACTGTGTGCCTCGTAGCCAGCACACCAGGCCGTCACGTAACCTCCCCCAATGCTCTTATGAGCGTCGAACGGTCCTTTGGGAACAAGTCAACTTGCCCAACAAATAGTGACAGGCTAGCCCAGCCGTGGCCACTTTTCCTCTTTTTTCTCCCCAAAAAGAGTGGAATTTTGTTTACTGGCTGGGGGCAATAAGTGTCTACGTCATGGGGGTGTCACTCCCAAGGGGAAGACACCGCAAAGACCACACCCCGTCTGGAGGGGGGGGCATTTCGAGTGGAAATACGTCACATGGTCTTACCGAGTCTTGTCGGAAGTATGTCATGTGGAGAAGTCCCATGGGGGAGGAGCTCTACAAACACATTGACCGGGGGCAGAGGAACCTCTGCCCAAGGACGACGCAATTTACCGACAGGGAAATGATTTTAACAGAAGATATTTCACATGGGGTCACCTATGGGGGAACCAACGCATGTGGCGCACCTACCCTTGCATAGGATCTGTGCGAGTAGGCTTACTGGGGGAAACGCATATTTGCGTAGTCCCGGGGGCCAGCTGTGTGCTAGCGCATTTATACAGAGGGGTGCCTCAGTCAGGGCGTACCAAAGCGGGCAGTGGGAGGATTCCCGGGAAGCAAACAGGTCTACCTGTGCTCGACCGAATCGACTCCAAATCAGCTGGACCACCTGGGGGTGGAGTCTCCACTCTCCCCTGAGCGTAACCTGTCGTGACAGCGCGTCCGCTGCGGTGTTGAGGTCGCCCGGGATGTGAGTAGCTCACAGCGACTTGAGGTACTGCTGACTCCAGAGGAGGAGATGGCGGGCGAGTTGTGACATGCAACGGGAGCGTAGGCCGCCTTGGTGGTTGATGTGCACTACCGTTGCCGTGTTGTCCGTCCGGACCAACACATGCTTGCCCTGGATCAATGGCCGGAGCCTCCGCAGGGCGAGCAGTACTGCCAATAACTCGAGGCAGTTGATATGCCAACGCAGCCGCAGGCCAGTCCAAGAGCCGGCGGCTGCGTGCCTGTTGCATACGGCGCCCCAGCCCATCTTGAAGGCATCCGTCATAACCACGACATGCCTGGAGACCTGCTCTAGGGGAACCCCTGCCTGTAGAAATGCTAGGTCGGTCCAAGGGCTGAAGAGGTGGCGACAGATTGGTGTGATGACCACGCGATGTGTCCCGCGGTGCCATGCATATCTTGGGACTCGAGTCTGAAGCCAGAGCTGAAGCTGTCTCATACCGCTGTCTCATACCATGAGGATGCCATATGCCCCAAGAGCCTCTGAAAAAGTTTCAGCGGAACCGCTGTCCTCCATCTGAACGCCTTCAAACAGTTCAGCACCGACTGTGCATGCTTGTTCGTGAGGTGTGCTGACATCGAGACTGAGTCCAACTCCAAGCCGAGAAAAAAGATGCTCTGAACCGGGGAGAGCTTGCTCTTTTCCCAGTTGACTCAAAGCCCCAGCTGGCTGAGGTGCGTGAGCACCAGGTCCCTGTGCGCACACAACACATCCCGAGAGTGAGCTAGGATTAGCCAGACATCGAGATAGTTGAGGATGCGGATGCCCACTTCCCTTAGCGGGGCAAGGGCTGCCTCTACGACCTTCGTGAATATGCGAGGGGACAAGGACAGGCCGAAGGGGAGGACCTTATACTGGTACGCCCGGCCCTCGAAAGCAAACCACAGGAAGGGTCTGTGTCGAGGTAAAACCGAGACGTGGAAGTACGCGTCCTTCAGGTCTACTGCCGCGAACCAATCTTGATGTTGGACGCTCGCTAGAATGCGTTTCTGCGTCAGCATCTTGAACGGGAGTCTGTGCAAAGCCCGGTTCAGTACTTGCAGGTCCAAGATTGGCCGAAACCCACTGCCTTTCTTCGGTACGATGAAGTAGGGGCTGTAAAACCCCTTCTTCATCTCAGCCGGAGGGACAGGCTCTATTGCACCCTTCCGTAGAAGGGTAGCAATCTCTGCATGCAAGGTAGCGGCGTTCTCGCCCTTCACTGAGGTGAAGCGGATGCCGCTGAACCTGGGCAGGTGCCTGGTGAACTGAATCACGTAGCAAGCATGGCTGCCAGCTGCGCATCAGGCTGCGACTGGCCGACCGCACCTGAAGGTGGGAGCCCGAGTCGAGTCCTCAGCGTCAGACTGGACAGCCCACTCTCCGATGCTGCAATCGAGAGCTCATCCACTTCGCGAGCGCCAAATCGAGATCGCAAACTCACCCTTAGACAAGCCGGCGGTCTCATCCCAGCGGGGCAAACGAGCATACTGGGGAATGGGAGGTCCGTGGGGAGTTACCTGGTGGAGTGGCTCCCATTGGTGTCCCCAAATTGCCCCCAGTGCTAACCTACGCGGACTCAAACCCATAGGTAGAAGGACCGAGGTGGGGAGCCGCTGGGGTGGTCTTTCAATCTAACGAAGGAAAAACCGTGACCGCAACATTGCAAGGGTCACGCTCTCACAGTCAGAACATGACCTGTCCATGAACGCTGTCTCCGCGTGGGCAGCACCCAAGCACGTAAGACTGCGATCGTGGGCATCGGAAGTGGAGAGGTAACTACCACAACCTAGAAATACACACAAACGGAGAGACATCTTTAAAAAGACGCTCTCCGTTAATGCCACTCTTTTAGAAGGGAAAATATACTCTTTCAGTAGAAAGAATATACTCTTTTAGCTGCTGAGGGGGAGAAGCCGCTGTAATGCGCCGTAAATCCATCAGCTTTTCGAGGTGAATGGATCGGCAGAGTAATTCAGCTCACTGAACACAACCGCTCAGCTCGAAAGAAAATCTGAATGAGTGGTTGCAAGCCAGCTACTTTTATACCCGTATGTTCGGGGGAGTGGCATGCAAATTCCCATTGGCCTTTTTTCAAAATCAGAGGTGTTTGGGGCTCCCAAGAGTGACCCCTAGTGTCACTACATCGACACAACGTCGAGTGAGTGACAGATAGGGAACCTCAGAATTAAATTGCACTTGACCGTTAGTGCGTTGTGCATGTAATTTCGCCAAACCCACTTGCACAAAGATTGCACGTAAACACCAAAACTTCATGGCCATGCTCATTGACTTTGAGTGTATGACTTATGGCATAAAAAGGTCACAAAATGTGTAATATCTGTGATTCTGGTGAGACCAAATGGAATTGCAAAAAAACTATTGTTTTCAAACAGGTTTCCAACACTCCCCTCATCTATCGTTGGTCAGACAGACAGATAGTCCTGCCCCAAACTCGCACCATTGGTTAACATCAAGTCTTATAAGATTTGAAAGTGCAATGTCTGAACAACAAAATTTACCTCAATGTAATACTTGTGTTTTTAACAAAATACAACAACAAACAAACGACCGTTTAAGTTCATTAGTTCCTCATTAAGTATTATGTCCCAGCATCTGAAAGTAAATGTGTACTAGCTTTGTCTGTAGGGACTGTTGTGATGTTCCACGTGTCGTGCAGTCCGAGTGAGATCTTAAACACAGATGGCTATCATCGTTAGGCATTAGTGTGCCCTGTCATTAAGAGGTGGGCAATTAATTCCCCTCCATAACGGCGGCTGATGCTAATGAATGTTGACTCCGTGTGGTGGCCTTCTCCATGGGATTTAAACGAGGACAGAAAGGCAGGCATGTCCTTGTCAGTGGTGTCTCTTTTTCAGAGAAGACCTTTCCTGTCTCTTCTCACCCTCTTAAAATTAGGAGGCATGCCATCAAAGGCCCTGTCAGTGTAAGATAAAGAAAAACCTAATTCCCATAAGATGAACCATGTGAGTGCTGTTAAAGGTAGGTTCTGGGTTACATAAAACTTCAGTGCTATCGACGATATCTGTGGATTATCAGAGAAAATAATTTAAGTTGTCCCTTAGTTTAAAACATACACACATATGACATTCTACTATGGAGATGTTATAGACAAAACGAATGTTTGTTTTTATCTCTGTTACCCTTCCCTCCAAAAACAACTTGTCTTGCATTTATTGCAGCCTATGTGATCTATTTGATTCATGGAGGACTGATCAATGATATTCATGGCAACTTACCCTGCAATCTAAAAAAAATGGAATAATTTGCATTTTGATGCTGTCAAGTTGCATCCGAGTAAATCTTGTTCCTGATAAGTGTTAATGACTAGTGCCAACACAGAATCTTGTTTTAAACAGAACTTACTGACATTTACATGTGACTTGTTTATGCGCTCCTCATGCTAACTGAAGGCCTCTGGGGGGTCTCATTAGTTTATTATGGTCTCATTAGTTTTGAATGTCAAAACCTGTGCTGCAGTTCGTTCTGGCTGTTTTGGTTGTAGAAGATGTTGACATTGTTCAGCATTTTTTCTTAAAGGTGAAGTGAATAGACTAATTTCTGTGCCACTGGCATCACCAAATGCAATTGCAAATTTATGACTGTTTTCAAAATGAACACTCACTCTGTCTTTCATTAGTTGCCAAACTCACGCCAACATTAGTTGAGCCAGTATTTTTGCATCTGGCATGACGGGATGCTCAAACAAACAAAGCAATTGTCTGAAAGTGCCCCAGAGACATTTTATTTGCATTTTTGGCTGTCTCTGCATATTAAACTTCTATAGGATAAGTATTTTAGCAGAAAATAATTACACACTGAAATAGGTGACAAAATATTAACTTGCGTCTTATCCAACCATTGCAAAAACATCTTTCCGACAAACATCAAAGCGCACGTCTATTGTTGAATAAACTATTCATTACATCGTCCATCAAATATAACACTGGATTCACAAAAAATTGGGTGGTTAATGATATACCCCTATAAAAACTGTTTAAAATTTTACTGTTCACTGCCCCAGATTCGCTGCACTCCCAGTGACAAATGACAGAATTCAGCAGCTTATTATGAAACTGTCAAAAATAGGTCATCACTGCACAGGCTCGAGTGTGAATGTGCTATCTCAAATAATTCTTTATTCATAAACTTTTCACCTCTGCGACAGCAAGGACAAATGGGGGTTTAAATGCCTGCTCACGATACAGTGAGGTATGGATTATGAATAGGGACAGCGATTGATTCGCTGGTGTCGAAGTGGCCAGCGAAGCATGACAAGTCTTGTCGGGCACAGGGCCCAGGAGCCAGCGGTTCTGGTTGTGAAATTTGTCAAAGTCATTGTGAGTTTCTGTTTGGTGGAACGGGTGACAAAGAGGGTTGTTGTATATTAAATAGACAAGGGAGAGGAAAAGAGTTTTAGGAGTGTAAAAAATATAATACATAATGTAAAACAATCTGATGTCATTTTTAATTTAGGTAATTGACCATAGTGATATGAGGCAGGTTAATGCAACGTTGCTGTATAAGGTACAAAACAAACATTTAACATAAGGCTGTCATATTATGAGAAATCTTCAAACTTCCGCATCCCCCACTTGCAGCAATGATACCTTAGGCAATCTAGCAGTCAGTTTTCTAGATCCTCAGGCAAAGTTTTATAACATGCTTTCTGCAGTATTTCTAAAGATGTAATTGGCTTTTCACTGATGTTCGAACCAAGCTTTTCTAACAAAAGCTCATCACCTCAATTTTTTATTCATCCATCCATAATACTAATTTCTAATAATTTACCATTTCATCTTTAACCCTTTAAGATCTAAAGGTGTTTTTAAAGATTTCCTGTTTCAGTGGCCTTACGGACCAGGCTCAAGACAGGAATCTCCAGACACCAGCAGCACAGACAGACAGACAGACAGACAGACCAAACACATACACAGAGATAACATCCACATCAAACTGTCACAGGACAGAAATCACAGGGTGGTTAAATAGGGAAGGAAATGAGGAGGATAATGAGGGAAGGCAGGTGAGGCAAATAAACTGATAACAAGGTAACAAGGGGGGCGGGATATCACTCATGACTGAACTGACATGAGTGCACATGACAATGAGAAAACACAAAGTCAAGTGCACTCACACAACACATGACAAGACACAAGAACCCATGGCAATGAAAACCAAACAAAGCCATGTGTTCACACAAATTAACACAAAACATGAGTGTTCGAATTCAGCCACAAAAAGATGCAAAGAAAACTAACAGAAATGGCTGAACCCTGACACTACCTCCCCTCAAAGGGACGCCACCTGGCATCCGAAAAGGGGAACATCAAACTAAAGATAGGACCAAACAACACAGACACAAGGGCGGGGCTGGAGACACGAACCAGAGCGAGGTTTGAGGCACAGGATGTAGCAACTAAGGGAGGGAGGTTGGGGGAAACCAAGGGGAAGGCTTCATAAGGGGGCGGATTCCCGGTGCCTCCTGGCAAACAGAGGCAATGACATGTGCCTCCTGATGAACAGCGGCGAGGACGGGTGCCTCCTGGCAGTCAGCAGTGGGCCCCTCTGCCTTCTGGTGGTCAGCAGTGAGCCTATCTGCCTCCTGGCGGTCAGCAGGGGGTTCCGCCTCCTGCCGGTCAGCAGATGGCTCCTCCGCCTCCTGGCATTAAGCAGCGGGCTCCTCTGCCTCCTAGCGGTCAGCAAGAAAAGAGCCAGTATTGTTCTTCCTCCTACTTCTCCGTCTCTTTGAACGGGTCATCGGAGGGCTGGGGATCTGGCTAACCAAGGGTGGGAGGGTGGGATAGTCTACCTGGGCGAGTTCCTCTTGGAATAGGAGTTCGGGCTCCCCAAGATGGAAAATGTGGTAGACAAAGTCCCAAAACTCCAGATGCCCCAGCTTCTCAATCTCCCACTGGCGAAGAGGCTGATTGAGGCAGGTGTTAAAAACCTCTTTACGGTCAGCCTTAGTATACTCCAGCTCATCCACTGCGATAAGAAATTCACAGGCAAGGTCCCTCACGTCAGCCTTCCCCTGATGGTCCTCGCGGAGGAGGACTAGCTGGGCCATACATCGCCGGATGGAATACTCTGTGGTGGGAGATGGAAAAAGGAAGATGCTTATCCTTTCCGCTGAGTCCTCTGTTGGCCAGTTCGTTCTGTCAGGTGAGGGGAGTAGAGAGGCGAGGACTGTTGTGGATAACATCCATAACAAACTTGCATGGGACAGAAAACACAGGGAGGTTAAATAGGAAAGGAAATGAGGAGGGTAACAAGGTAAGCCAGATGAGGCAAACAGACTGATAACAAGGTAACAAGGGGGGCGGGGTATCACTCACGAGTGCACACTGACAGTGAGAAAACACAAAGTCAAGTGCATTCACACAACACATGACAAGATACAAGAACACATGGCAATGAAACCAAACAAAGCCATGTGTTCACACAACATAACACAAAACATGAGTGTCAGAATTCAGCCACAAACAGATATAAACAAAACCAACAGAAGTGGCTGAATCCCGACAAGATAGCACATCTGTGCTGTGTGAACACTGTGCTTCTTGTGGATTATCTAATCATCTATGCATCTGATTACATTGTGTGTGGGCACATTTTTATGGGAATCCCCTCCTCTAAGTAATGGTATGTGATTCTTTATGTTCTGTTTATATTTCGTGAAGTTATAAGTGAAAACGTGGCTTATAAGCAACACCTGTTTACATGTAACATGTACAGTATGTCAAAGACATGTACTTAGTTATTACTTGCTGTATTTTTGTCTTTGAGTAAAACAGATAGGCTGGTTGTATTCTACTCTTTGAGAGCTGTCCAACAACATATGACACATGGCTATTTGATCAGTTTGATGTTTTTACCGATTACAATTATATGTACAGTGCCAAATTTGTAATAAATTATCAAAACAGAACACTGAATTTGTCCGCAAATTTCAAAGCACTTGCTCAGTTTTGGTCATAATGCCTACATGCATTGTAAAATACAGTTTCTAATCTTTGAAACAATACCTATTTTGTGTTGGTCAAGACTTTAGTTATTCATATTTTGATAATTGTTTTTTTCTCGGCAGGCCCAAGCTTAAAGGGTTACACTATTTTGCTTATTTTA
The DNA here is from genome assembly GCF_019703515.2 of Myxocyprinus asiaticus. Classification (NCBI taxonomy): domain Eukaryota; kingdom Metazoa; phylum Chordata; class Actinopteri; order Cypriniformes; family Catostomidae; genus Myxocyprinus; species Myxocyprinus asiaticus. The sequence goes on from NC_059352.1 coordinate 8,802,131, forward strand.
CCCTTTTCTTCTTATTTGCAGTTTCAGATGTGGCTTTTTCTTTGAATGTCTGCCTAAAATGCCAACATCCCAGAGTCTTCTCTTCACTGTTACAGATGAAACTGTTGTGTGGCATGTACTGGCCATTGAAGCTAACAGTTTACATTTACATTTACATTTACATTTATTCATTTGGCAGACGCTTTTATCCAAAGCGACTTACAAAAGAGGAAAAACATAAGTGAATCAACTTAAGGAGACAGTAGTACGAAAAAGTGCCATATTACAAAGTTTCACTAGCATCAGAATAGTATTCAAAACAGATTAAAGTGCAACAAGATTCTTTTTATTTTTTTTATTATTATTATTATTTTTTATTAGTGACTGGTTAAGTGCTCATAGAAAAGATGTGTTTTTAGTCGTTTTTTGAAGACAGAAAGTGAGTCAGCTTCACGGATGGAGTTGGGAAGGTCATTCCACCAACGTGGTATGATGAAGTCTGGGAAAGTGTTTTGGTGCCTCTTTGTGTTGGTACAACAAGGCGACGTTCCTTAGCCGACCGCAGGCTTCTAGTGGGCGCGTAGCTCTGCAGAAATGATTTTAGGTATGCTGGAGCAGACCCAGTGACTGTTCTGTATGTCAGCATCAGAGCCTTGAATTTGATACGTGCATTAACCGGCACCCAGTGGAGAGAGACAAGGAGTGGTGTAACATGCGCTCTCTTTGGTTAATTAAAGACCAGACATGCTGCTGCATTCTGGATAATTTGAAGGGGTCTAATTGCACATGCAGGGAGGCCTGCAATGAGAGCGTTACAGTAGTCCAGTCTAGTTATGACAAGTGACTGAACAAGAAGTTGTGTGGCATGTTCAGAGAGGAAGGGTCTTATCTTCCTGATATTGTAGAGTGTAAATCTACATGATCTTGCCGTCTTTGAGATGTGGTCTGTGAAATTTAGTTTTTTATCGATGGTTACCCCTAGATTTCTGACCGTTTTGGAAGGCGTTACTGTAGTTGCACTACAGTACTACTGTGTGTCATCAGCGTAGCAGTGGTAAGAGAAACCGTGTGCCTGAATGATGGGTCCCAGTGATGTTGTGTAAATAAAGAAGAGAAGTGGCCCGAGCAATGATCCCTGAGGTACCCCAGTAAGTAGCTGATGTGCCTTGGATACCTCACCTTTCCTGGCTACCTTGAGTTTAGGACCTGTGAGGGGTCTGTTTCTTAAACTAGAGATTCTCATGTACTTGTCTTCTTGTTGTTGTGCATCTCAGTCGTCAACTTTCCTCTCTGTCCTGCTTAGATCCATTTTGATTTCTTCTTTCAAGAAAGAAGTGTATGAAATAGTCTTAATTTCTCAAAAAAACAATTGACTAATTAATTTCTAGAGAGATTTGTTTCTTTTTGTCCATTTCTAAAACCAAAATTTGACTTGCAAGGGTAAAAGCGACAAGTATTCAATAGTTTAGCAACTGAAAAAAAGACACTGTATTGCAATGTTCACACTTCATTAAGTAGCACAGCCATGGGGGGCCTGGGTAGCTTAGTGAGTATTGACACTGACTACCATCCCTGGAGTCGCGAGTTCGAATCCAGGGTGTGCTGAGTGACTCCAGCCAGGTTTCCTAAGCAACCAAATTGGCCCAGTTGCTAGGAAGGGTAGAGTCACATGGGGAAACCTCCTCGTGGTCACGATTAGTGGTTCTCGCTCTTAATGGGGCACATGGTAAGTTGTGCGTTGATCATGGAGAGTAGCATGAGCCTCCATATGCGGAGTCTCCGCGGTGTCATGCACAAAGTGCCATATGATAAGATGCGCGGATTGACGGTCTGAGAAACTGAGACTTGTCCTCCGCCACCCGGACTTCAAACATTTTTAAGTAGCACAACCATTTGAATGTTCTCACAAAATAAATGTTTCTTGAGTACAAAATAAGCACATTAAAATTATTGCTTAGTAGACTAGAATAATGACTGCTGAAAATGGGGCTTTGACATCATGGGTAATAATTGAATTTTAAAATGAAAATGTAAAATAGTTATTTTAAACAGTGATACTTTGCAACATCACTAATGCTTAAGGTAGTGATTTCGATCAATTTAATTTATCCTTGTTGGAGAGAAGCATAAATTTTTTTCAAGAACAAAAATTTCTTAGTGATTTCAAAATTGAAACGGTAGTATATAATATGACCCCTTTAAGAAATGTGTTATAAGGTCGACCACACAAGATACCAACTCCACTGTTGTGAAGAGACCACAATAGAAACACAAACTAGAGCCAAGTGATATAGACTCAAAATTCAAAAGTATGTAGTTGTTTTTAGCTGAAGCCTGGATGATATAACAGATTCTGAATTTGGTGAACAGGAGGTGTCTAAATCTCAAATGAGTAACATTTGTATCAGTCTCCGTCAGTATACGGGTGGGGTTGTGCGGTAAGAAGCATGTAAGATTTTTGCATCGACCTACACTATGTAATGTGCAGCGTTTAACTGACACAGTCAAAGACATCCTCTCTCACACATGCAGTAAATATTTGAATTATTCATTGCTAATGTAGAACTGGCCTGATCTGCATGTAAGCCTAATTGATTTGGGGGGGGGGAGGGGAGGGGGATGGAAAAATGAATCTGTGCATGCTCTTTATATCCCCCCCCCCCTCACAGCATCTCTCCAAATTAACCCCCCTCTCCTTCCTCTGTCTCTTTTGTTCTCTCTTTTTTGCCTATCTTTCATTACCTATCTGTTCCCTAGATGACACAGTGGTAATAGCCTGGCACAGTACTGGTAAACAGTTTTGACAAATTAAAATCACCCAGCACTCAAGTGAACAGCTCAGGCTTGTGTGTGTGTGTGGGGGGGGGGTAAATTGAAAACGAGGGTTAGCTTACAAGGCAGAACTGTACTGATATCCCTCGAACAATATGATTAGGTGTTTGTTCTAAAGCTTGTTATTAAACTTCAGCAATTAATTCACCCTGAACAACTTAACATACAGACTTAATTCAAACTTAGGTTTGCCATCTATTTAGATTTTTGTAAACTTTATACTTTTTGAGAATGTATTGTAACCAAATATTTGCATACTGACTTGTAATTGGTCTTGTCTTTTTTGCAGATGATTAAGAATTTATAGCTGCTCTTAAAGCTACAGTATATTTAAGTGCTCTAGCCTTTGAAAGTATACTCTTTTGATCGTTAGCCTGTACGGACACGTTCACCGCATGGGCACTATGACTGCTTTGTGATTCTCTTTATTACAGTCAATGGCATGCACATGTGCAGACGAAGCGGACAGATGCGCACTGTCTGCGTGGCTAGAAAAACTAGGCTGCACATTGACAGTACAAGCTGATGAGAAAAACTGGACCAACTTTATATTAGGTGTCTTTAACTTCTATGTACTTAAGCATTTGATACAATGTACTTATTATGTGCATACATGTTTTTGCATTGTACTTACATTTAAAGTACCTGCATTTAATTACATCTGTAGTTACACTGTTATCCTTACACCTAATCCTAAACCTACGTCAACCCTTTCCCTGAACCGTAAACCTACCCCTACCCTTAAACCTACCCATACCTTAAAACTACCCGTAATTCAACCTCAGCAGCAGCAAATGCGAATCTTGTGTGAATTTTACAGAACAAAATGTAGTTACACAATAAATACATTGTATTGTATATATTTTAATGTTTGTACATAGTAGTTAAATATATAAAGTATAAATAATATAAAGATTTGCATCATGCGCTGTGTGCGGACACTTGATTTTAAACATTTGTAAAGCAACGGCAATTGTATGTGTTAATTAATTTATACAAAAAACAAGACAAGTACTGAATGGCATGACAATGGCAAAGCAGCTCTGCTGCAACAAGCCTAAAGGCCAAAGTATGCATAGGTTTTCCACATGCCGAAACGTCTCACACGCATTGCGTGTGCCGCAAATTTCGGCATCAGCACAGTACCCGTGGACAGTCCGTATTTGTGCATTGTAGGCACATACGCCTGCCACTGACTGTGCTAAAAAAAGTATTACAAAGCAGTCATAGTGCGCATACATTTAACGCGTTTGTATGGGCTTGCGGTAAAAAAAGTATACTTCGAAAGGGTGAACGCACAAGATGGGACGGCACGCGGTAAAACAAAGTATACCCTAGCCTTAAAATGTAAGCTTACCAAAAATTTACTAAAACACTTTTTTATGTCTTGTGCAGGCACCGCTATTTCCTTTTAGGAATTGCAAATCTAGTATTTTTGGGGGCCCAATCCTGCAGTCTAAGTTGGTTTGCTGGTCTTAGCAGGTTTAAGATGGTCAGCTGGTCTCCCAGCAAACAGACTAGCGTGACCAGGCTGGGAGACCAGTGAAGAACAATAAACCATCTTAGGATAGTTCGAGCTGTAATTAATCTGTGAAATTAATCAATGGCTCCAAATTCACAAATCAAGTAAGAATCAAGCTCTATAAGCTAGACAGGCTTACAGTCAAAGTTTAAATTATCCTCAGAAGTTAAAAAAGATGCATGTTGGCTGACAGGGTTTTCAAGCTCTTTGTCACCCATCATGTCTGATTGCAACACACATTTGTCCTTGTCATGTTACCATTTCAGAAAACATGTTACATAATACAATTACAGTTCAGTTAAAGGAGGTGACGTAGACTTCCTCTGGTTGAAGAACCTCTTTTGGACAGGTAATATTACCCATCAGCCACTGGGGTCAGATTCTGTGCTGCTCGAACAGCAGATACCAAGGGCCTTCTTCCATCAGACTGCATTACAAACACTATAATAACAGACTAAACTGACTAGCTTAAATGAACACAACCACTATTCAAGCCAAGATGCTAGTCTCATGCAATACTGTATTATGTAACTATTATGGAGCTTGGCTATGGTGGGCTGCCTGGATTAATTATTGTTGATTGGTTCAAACAAATTTGTCTGGATTTTTCAGAAAGATAAGCATCATAACATTAATGCCTAGGAGAACTAAAGCAATAAGCCAAGAGTGGCTATGCATTAATGTGTTTACCATGGTTAAGGGGTGCCTTAGGCATGATGCAAAGCAAGGGTAAAATTACTGCAACATACAACCTTGAATGTCTTATTGCTTTTATTTAAAAGCATTAACAGCAATATGATGAAAGACACCAATGCTCATTATTTTGTTACAAACCCCTAACATCCTTACATTTTGGCACATAAATTGTCTAGCAATTTGTTTGTGCCACAGCCATAAATGATACTGCAAAGCATGTGAATTATTGAGGAGAGGTGTGCTTTTTATGTGTCTAAGTAATCAGACTTACAGATTTTCACCTGGTAGATGATGAAATAGGCAAACAAACCCTATAAAAATCTTAAAGACATGAGAGTCGGCTCCCTTGACTTGGGCCAGTAAGCAACCACCTAGCCACCACTCTGATCAACCTAACAACTGCACAGCAACACATTAAAATGATTTAGAACACCCTACCATCATGGTGGCAAGTTTTGCACCACTCACATTTTCTTCAAAAATTTGTAAAAAATCTTGTTCATAATAACAATCTTCTGCCAGTATAATTTATTGGCCTAAGTGTTGGTTATTTTACAGTTGCCAATGTTTTTTTAGCAGCTTTGAACATTAATGCAGAATTCAATTTATGTGTAGTCACAGGTGTGTGTATATCGTCTATTTTACAAAGGCTTCAAACGTGGCTCGTCCAGTCAGATTTTATAATTACAAATCTAGAATACAGACTTAAAAGGTAAGGAGCCAATGCAAGGACTTGAAAAAAGGGTACGGTTGGGGTACATTTGTGATCACTTAGGGTAAAACTACTGTGGTTGTACCCTCTTTGGGTCATACTTGTGCCATAAGGTATTATTATGTACTCTTTAGAGATAGATAAGGTACAAGTACATTTTAGACTGACAAAGGGTCCTTCTCTGTAACATTTCCCCAAATAGCAGTACAAAAGAGTGCCAGCAGACATTTGCCTGGGGGATGGGTTGGTTCAAGGCTGATAAACCTGCAAGTGCTTGAAATTAACTTTGTGCATGATTCTGAGTGTGCAGTATTGGATTATTTCCCAAGATTTTAAATGATTGTTTTAGACTTCAGCTACATATTCAGATCTCAACAATTCAATGAACACTCAACTTACCCAACACAAACATAAATTCAAATTCAAACCTAAATGAGTACAGTAAAATTGTTTGTGTTCTCTGGTCATATGTGAGGTGAACAACACAACAAAAACACAACTTATATCTACACTGACTGTTTCTGGTTCTAAAAGTACTTTAACTAACAGTAGACATTTTTAATATTTACATTTACCTCGTTAATATGACGATTTTAACATAAAACAAATTCATGTTCGAATTAAAGAAAACAATGCAGTTTAAAAAAACGGGTTAATAACTAATTTTTTGTATCAAAATGTTTGTATTATTTGTGCATTTTTATTTAAACTAGATGACAAATTCTAATATTCTTAAAAAAAAAAAAAAATATGAAGAGATGCAATAGGTAATATCACAGTGTGCATGGCTTTATTGAAATTTGTCCAATGCAATTGAACTGCCACACTATACACTGGATTTTTTTTTTTTATGAGCGCAAAAATTGGCAGTTTGACTGATGATCGCAGGACACAATGGCCCTCATCAGTTTGTTGACGGAGGATCTTCTCTTAAAAGAAGCTGGAATGCAAGTTACCATGGAAGAAGCACAGAAATTCAGAAGTACAGTACTGTGCAAAAGTCTTAGGCACATAAGGTGTGTCATTAGGAAATATTTATACTCCCAAACATTACTTTTGCAAATAGAATAGAATAGAAGAACAGGGAGCCCTGCAATAAATGACATGGCCCTCACAGAGCCCCCCACAAAACATTGAGTCAGAAATTTTAGTAAGTTTTTAGGGAAAAGTTGGGCTTGTTGGGTAGCAGAATTTCAGTGATTTTACTCACTGTCTGAACAAATGTAGAGAACATCTAATGGTTCATTTGTAGGGTGTACTGCTTATGTAGCCCCATAACAGTAGCCTATATATCTATACACTAATAATCACACAATAATGATAATCAGACAAGTCATATTTTTATGAAAAACTGTTTATTATAAAAATATGTTCAGATTGTATTTACAAAACCTGATTAACTGAATGAAAACTTTGGCATTTACTATGTTTAGCTCTGTTCATAGCCCTGACCTGAAAAATCAGTAGTGGTACTGATAAAATCCTTTTTCAGCTAACGATACCTGTCACGGGCATGGTCTGTGTTCTTGAATGGCTTGATTTTGTTGGCATGATGTCCACATAATCATCCGATGGGCGGTCATTGGGCTTTTTATTTTCCTTTTCCAGTTCACAGGCATCTCCACATTCCTCTTCATCACTTGTATCAGAGTCCTTCTCAAAGTCACTGTTCCCATTTTGGACGGCATCAATGACATCATACACATTGTAGATAAGACGGTCTTTTCTGGCTGGTGGCATTCTGAAATGTAAAAAAAAAAATCACTGATTATTTTCCAGGCTATATAATCTCAATGCAAATAAATCCCAATCATACTTACACGTTTTAAAGAATTGACCCATTCCACAGAATTCACACATTCCACAGAATTCACACAATACTGTCTGACTAGCTTATTGTGCCCTCTACTTATCATGCTAATAGCACTTATACCCCCTACATTCCAGAACATAATCACCTGTTCCTCATGAAGCAAGCAGATATTTGGGCAAACAAGCAAAGCCCAGAAAAGAAAACAGGACCAGTTAAGTATATTTTATAAATGATAAGATACAGATAGTTTCAAATATTGCTACACAAATACTTTCAAATTCTCAAATAAAAAATGTATTCTTTAATTCAATTTGAACTTATCATTTAATAATAATTTAATTTTGATTGAAACTCAAAATGGTAACAAAGAAGACATTTTAAACTTGTGAATGATCAAAAATAGTATGTTTCTATTAGTATTTTTTTCACATGGAACAGGTGAGAAGTACAATTCATCCATGTAATGTGCTAGGTGCACAGGCAAATTTTGCCACCCCTTTCACCCAGTGTTGTAAAATTACAACATTGACATAACAAGCTAAAAATCTAATATGATCAAAGCATTCAACAGTACCTTAATATCTGCATGATCTAGACATATTACTAATCACAGAAAAAAATATTTTAGACATTTTACTTGAATGTTGATTTATCCAGTCCAGTAAAACAAGATGATGTGCTTCAAGGCAAGTTTGCAGGTTGTGTGAGTTCATGGCCAGGTGAACAGGCCTATTTACAAAATGTACCATCCAATAGCATTGCAAGGCTTAACAATAGGACCTATTAGTTGTGTAAATGTGGTCTTAGAGAAAAAAAAAAAAAAAAAACATGTGCAGGTTTATTTTAGTAGAGCTAAATTTGATGTTGTAATATTACAACAGTGGGCATCACAGGGTTAGAGAGTTTCAGGTTTTTGTCACATAAACGCTCTTGTTTTGTAAGTCTATGTGCCAAGTCTTTCTTGTGCCACGGATTCAGCATCTTGCTTAGATATTGTTGTGACTTTTTATTGCTAGAAAGATGTACGCATACATCTGTTGCCAGTTAGAAAGCTTTTTTCACACCTTACTGCAATAATATGAAGTACTTCATATTATAGGAGTAACATATATGTGTGTGTGTGTGTGTGTGTGTGTGTGTGTGTGTGATTATCTGCATCAGTTCGGATCTCGGCAGTCTTCGAATATTTTTGCTATTTGCAGTGACATTTCTTCCATTTATCTGCATTTCTCAATGATTTCTCAATGACAGGGGAGTGTCGCTATTTTCAGTCATAAAACCACCAAAGTTAACAGTTGCCGGGGTGCTTTTAAATCAAAGCTCTGCGCTGTAGTGTGTAAGTGTGTGCTTGCGTGTGTACGCGGTAGAGAGGAGCCAAGCATACTTTCTTAATATTGAGATCCCTGTCTCTCAATCAGCTCCCTTTATCATGAATCAGTATATCGTGAACACAAATTTGGGTACTGGCAAGGGTGTTCATCCACTGAACATTGGGACACTTATGACTCAATCACCCGTGACACGATTATGAGCTTGTGCATTAAAACAGCTGGTATTTATCATCATCACTGTTTGACACTTTTGTGCATTTTCGTTGTAGATATTCAAACTATAGTTATTATGTGTTATTATGAAAGATAAATGAAGAAATACAATTATAAAGGTATGTTCTTTTAACAACTAATATTTAAAAGATCAACATCCGAGAAGACATTTTTAAAAGATGTCTTGCAGATGAGCAAACAACCTAAAAAATACATCTTTCAAACGTAAACGCACATCAAATAGATGTCTGGATGATGTACTGTATGTGTCCTATTAGGGAATCGAGCATTTAACTGCGCCATTACGAAGAGACCAAAGCTCTTGACCGTTGACTAATTCTAGACTTTCAGGCTGTTCTGAATTTAGTTGCTGTGACTTTTCTAACTGAGCGGACTTACATTTTTTCCGTAAACGATCAAAATGAACAAAACTTCTTTTCCTTCCTCTGTTTTTTCTTTCCTTCAGAGAATGAAGTGGATGGGAAAACAATAGAGTGTGGCCTAACAGAAAATATGGTATCACGTTTATTCCTTTAAAAAACAAGCCAAGTTCAACAAAATCATAAAGGAGATGAAAGAGATTGTAACATTAACTTTAGAACAAGTGCCTCCAGTATGCTATCTGGAGGCTTCAACTACTGAAACGCAAGTATTACTTTGTTTTTCAAATTATAGATACGGTTTTATAGAAAAGGTACATTTGTAATCATACATTTATAAAGATGAGAAATTTCTGCTTTAATGAGTAATCGTCTGTGTTTTTTTCAACTTCTAGTAATGCAGGTTCTATATTACCCAAACCCATTGCAGAAATGTCACAAGTGGAAGACTGCCTGTTGGTTTTGTCATTCCACCAAAGAAGCATGTCAGAAATCCTCCAAGGACAGAAACCACATCATTAGGGTTCTCCATGAAGCCATGATAGTACACACAATGTAAGTCAGTATTGTGCAGAATTTTAGAGCAATTTGTTCACCATTGCTTCACCACATAGCTTCATTGGCATTCATTAAAGGTATTTATGGCACATGATCAATTTAACAACTTAGTTTAAGGTCTAATTGTGCTTTTTATCTGTCAGGTATCCAACCAACGCAGAATATGTGCAAGTTGTTAAAGCACTTATTGTGAAATACCCTTTCCTTATGGACCTTAAAGGGAATGGCTATGTAAGTTACAATGTTTGGTGGACTTTAAATTTTGTAACAGGAAAGGTTAACCAATATTTTAAATTCAATATTTATTCACTTATGTCTTTCCAAACACATGACTTCTTTCTGGGAACCACAAAGGCATATATTTTTAAAAGTGTCACAATTGCTGATTACTGTACAATAGCAGTGCCTTACTTTAAAGCTTAGCACTAAACAGTCAAAATGTTTCATGGGACTTATGCTTCATATTCCAGGTCTACTGATGAAAAATAACATTTTGTATGAGCAGATGGAAATGTAAGTAGATTTTGTACATCTTGAGACCAAACATAACCAGTGAGGTTTATTGATTTGTTGGTATATTTGATCTATGAGGTTGAATGATTTTAATTTTATTGTAAAAAAGGACTTGTAAATTACAAGTGTGTTTATCATACAAAGTAATCACATGCAATAGATTCTGATTCCACTGATTCTGATCATAGAAGTCTTGGAAAATGATGCATGAGTCACATGGAAGACAATTTGGTGCTTCAAAGTGAGACTTATTTGCTGTTACTGTATTAACAATTTTTAAACGTATCCTTTTGTGTTCCTCAGAATATTATGGGTTTAGAAAGACATAAAGGTGAGTGATTTTTTTGGGCAAGTCGTTTCTTTGTAGTATCTTACCGGTTTACATACAAGTTGAACTAAATGATTCACCTATAGATGCCATGTTCTCAGATAAGTTCTAATTAATGGAAAATCGATTCTGATCATAGGTTACAAAAATGGAGGTTGACATATTCAAATCTCTTGCCTGTTGTCCCTAATCAAGATTTTGTTTTGTGTAAGCATACTTGGCACCAGTCCCTAAAGCAAAAATTTTAAGCAGAGCCTGCACCCCTGGTTCATGAGATGAGAAGGAGCATGGAAAAGTTTGGACACAAACGAGTCAAACAGTCTGAAGAAACAGTGAGAACTTGTCACAGATCTATGTCAGAGGTGAGTGGATTACTGTAGTGTAACACATGAACTAAGCAAGTGTACAATAATTTTACAAGACACGTTAGGATAGTAATTTGAGTATCTTTAATTCAGATGAGAAAAATGTGTGAATTTGAGGTTAAACTCTTTCCCCCTGCCCTTTGCACTTTTTATTTGGTTCCAACAGGAGTTTGCTGTCATTGGGGAGGATATGTCTTCTATTGAGGGTCATTTAATTGTCTTGCAAAAACAGTATAGCAAGATGCAGCCAGACACCTTGGTCATTAAAGACAGAATGCAGAGAACTTTTGCAGAGAAGGGAGATAGCAGATGGAATGCCTGTGGTGGATGTACTTCAGAAAACACCCTCTGGCTTAAGTTTCTTTGATATTACTTGTATGTCATTTGAGGGAATAGGAATGAAAGGGACAACACATTACATTGTAGGCTTTCTAAAACATTGTGTTCCACAAAAGAAAGTACAGGTTTAGAATGACAATAGGGTGATTAAATCGACAGAATTTTGGATGATCTGTTACTTTAAGATTGGTCTGACCCTTTTAACATTAAATGTAAATGATTAACATTCCCTTCCTGTCAATTATTTTCAGTTATGCGATGAAGTGGACTGAATCTATCCGTCAAATGTTAGCTTAGCCCAGTGTTTCAAGGAGGGCTTCACCAGTATTGTGCCAAAGGTGCTGGAGCTTGCTCAAAGAAAAATTCCATTGTCCAAAATCTACACTGAAGCAAGAGAGGAGATGCTTGCAGAAGACCTTCCAGGTATTTACTGTGGTATTACTACTGTGTGTTGTGAATATTTGCAAACAAGTATTTAGGTTTAGTCTGAATGAAGTTAATGATGTTGGATATAAACCGCTTATTAGCTACAGCAGGAAAAGTTGGTTTGTCAAATTTTATTTGATATTTGACTTTCCTGGGAGTTATTTTTGTGGAAATTGCAATTTGCTCTGAGCAATGGAAACCCAACTTCAATAGAGGATATGAATAGATATGAAAACTGAGTCTATGAATGTAAAGAAACAAAGGAATTCATCTTAAATTTCTATATTGTCTATCAGATTTTTGACTTTCTGACTTTCGTGCCACACTGATCCTGCTGCCCCACATCTTTAATGAGAAAGCTGACAACTTCATCACCATGGGAGAGGTATGTTACTATTTGTACTACAGTTAACCAGAAAGGGGGTTGGAGAAAAATTCCCTCATTGCAGGACACCAGACTGTGACTAAATGGTCATAAGAAATAATACAACAAAACTACGAGGTGATTCTATAAAACTGTTTCAATCAACTTAATGTACATTTTGAATAATGTAAAACTCTAAGCGCATAAACTGTTAACCAACTTTTATTGCGTTTTATTTGTATATCAAGCATTTTCTTTCAGGATTCATGCTATTTGTAAATTGCACAAATTGTTGGATGGAAACCCAGCTATTGTAGACTGTCACCCTGTGATGCTTTGATTAATAGAGGTCTGGTTATTCAGTTCTGAAATGTAGCAGGGTTTTAATTCTGCTCTGGAATTTTGTTCTCTTACAGTGTGACACTGATACACCATACTTATCCATACAGTTGGTAGATGCTGATTGGAAAACGTCCTGGTTACTTTCGTAACTTCCGTTCCCTGATGGAGGGAATGAGACGTTGTGTCGATGTAGTGACACTAGGGGTCGCTCTTGGGAGCCCCAAACACCTCTGCTTTTAAAAAAAAAGGCTAATGGAAATTGGCGAGTGGAATTTGCATGCCACTCCCCCGGACATACGGGTATAAAAGGAGCTGGTATGCAACCACTCATTCAGGTTTTGTGCTGAGGAGCCGAGACAAGGTCCCGGCCATTTCAGCGGGTAGTTCAGCATTGTGGCAGGAGGGACACAACGTCTCGTTCCCTCCGTCAGGGAACGGAGGTTATGAAAGTAACCAGGACATTCCCTATTTGTCACTAACTCGACATTGTGTCGATGTAGTGACACTAGGGGTCCCTATACAAAACGCCACAACTAGCTGAACTGTGTTATGTGGACTTGCGGTGCGAGACGGGCAGACCACTGTATGCCTCGTAGCCAGTGCACCAGGCCGTCACGTAACCTCCCCCAACACTCTTATGAGCGTCGACCGGTCCTTCAGGAACAAGTCGACTGCCCAAAATATAGGGACAGGCTAGCCCAGCCATGGCCTCTTTTCCTCTTTTTTCTCCCCAAAAAGAGTGGAATTTGTTAACCGACTGGGGCCATAAATGTCTACGTCAGGGGGGTGTCACTCCGAAGGGGAAGACACCGCAAAGACCACACCCCGCCCAGGGGTGGGGTATTTTGAGTGGAAATACATCACATGGTCTTACCGAGTCCCGTCTGAATTATGTCATGTGGAGAAGTCCCATGATAGATCCTACCCGAGGGGGAGGAGTTTCTACAAACATGGTGACCGGGGGCACATGTTAGGTGGGTTTTCAATGTCATTCAGCTCTGCTAGAGTTTGCCACTATTTCATGGCAACATACACTGAAATGAAAAGAAAGTTCAGAGAGGATGAATTTGTTTTAAGAAGCCCAGAGGTACATCAGTATCATCTGACATGCATCAAAACCCTGAGGATAAATGAATAAATACTGTAAACAGTCCTTCACCATTAAATGAATGAAAGTATTTTGATGTGACGAAGGCATTTCTGCCAGATGTAATGCACAATTTATTAGAGGGAGGGAGTTATTCCTCTTACAATGAAACTAGTTCTGAGCTGGGCTCACAAAGAAAAATACATTACTATTCAAGAGATAAACGAAGAACTTGAGAAATTTTCAATTGGTCAAAATGACGAGAAACAAACCAAAACAGTTATCAGAGGGACATTTGCAGAGTTCTGGGATTGCAGGATCAACTTCTCAAAAGTGCTGTCTTTTTAGGCACACAGAGTTCCACCAAATAGCAAATATTGAAATGTTTTCCTATTGTGCCGTGACATTGTTGACATTGCCATTGCCTCTAAGGTGAAAAGGGATAACCTTAATTCATTATTCCATTCACTATTCAAGACTGATATTGATATATGGACCATTGCGTTTGCTATGGTGTATTCGTTTCGAAGCGAAACATTAGCATTTTAAGATCATTGCAAGTAGCTGCAGAAACTTCAATAATGTAGCCAAAACTTTGAGAGAGAGGCATCAGATAAGACAATGCTGGGAGTTATCCCCACATAATATTCTTTATGAATTTGAGATGGTGGTAGGTAGGAGTATAGAGACTCCATTTTCATCTCTCCCATTAGACCTACAAAAAACTCTTTCTAATGTGCATGGAAAAGATTCATTAAAAGTCATACAGTGTGTTTCAGAAGTGACTATTAACTGCATGAAATATGCTTTTAAAAATGTATTCATTGTTGATTGTGTCCACACAGAGGAAATCCCTCTATTTTTTCAAATTAAATATATTTACAGTGTTGGTACCATATGGCTTCTGTGCGGTTAGCTTTTAATCCCAATTTCTTATGATTCGCACTTTCATGGATACACAGTCAAAGTTGATCCTGAATGCGAGTGTAGTTAAACCAGGGCAAGAGATTGACTTTCAGCCCCTCGACACACACTGTACTCTCGTGATGGTAAATTGTTTGTAGCCTGAAAGATGGTACAGAAAATGCTCTTTTAAGAGTCTCAAGTGACATCTTTACTGAGAATAATTCTGGGAAATACATGGTTTTGTTTTTGCTAGATCTGAGTGCTGCATTTGATTTAGTTGACCATGAGGTCCTGTTAACCCATCTAGAGATATCAATGGGCCTTCGTGGTTCAGTATTACAGTGGTTCCACTCTTATTTGACTAACAGGTGGTTCACTGTTCGTATTGGCCATCACTCATCCTCTAGTATACCTATAAATTGTGGAGTCACGCAGGGATCAATCCTTGGCCCGGTATAGTTTTCCCTGTATATGCTCCCTCTCGCTTCTATTTTCAATAAATATGGAGTGTCTTTTTGTTTATATGCTGATGACACTCAAATATATATTCCAATAAAACATAACGATCAACACCTCTTACAACCTGTGATGGCCTGCATAAACGAACTAAAGTTATGGCTTGAATGCAATTTCCTAAACCTAAATGAAAATAAAAAATAAATTATCTTATTTTGGCCTAAGGAAAACTGTGTTGTTGACCTGGACCTTGGTTCTCTTGAAATCATACAAAACTCACTGTGCTAGAAACCTGGGTGTCCAATTTGATAATAACCTAAAATTTGATATGCAGATCAGTACT
Source organism: Myxocyprinus asiaticus (assembly GCF_019703515.2). Lineage (NCBI taxonomy): Eukaryota > Metazoa > Chordata > Actinopteri > Cypriniformes > Catostomidae > Myxocyprinus > Myxocyprinus asiaticus. Next base: position 8,817,636 of record NC_059352.1, read on the forward strand.
GTTGTAAAGTCATGCTTTTTCCACCTTCGTCTACTCACTAAGTTTAAACACTTTTTATCCAAGAGTAATTTTCAAACTGTGATTCACGCCTTTGTAACATCTCGTCTAGATAACGGCAATTCATAGTACTTATTATTTTATTTTGTTGTCTGTTTTATCTATTGTAGTAATTATTTTTATATTGTACAGCACTTTTGTCAACCTTGGTTGTTTTTAAATGTGCTCTGTAAATTAATATTGATTGATTGATTGATAGTTCTTAAAAATGTCTGAGTGTAAATGGTTAAGTGAATTTGTTGATTTTTTGATTCTTAAATGTTTTAAGAGTATAACGTCACAGTTGTTTATTATTGTTTCAAAAGTGCAATAACTTGATGTATAGGACTGTATGTCAGTATAGTGACATTCTGGAATATTTAAAGAGGCCCTATTATGCTTTTTGGGATTTTACCTTTCCTTTAGTGTGTAACATAGCTCTTTGTGCATGTAAAAGGTCTGCAAAGTTAGAACCACGTAATTCATCATTTTGCAAAGGTATCACAACAGTCACAGAATTTCCATGAGAACAGGCTTTTTTAGTCCTTATCCAATAGGTTTGAGACCATCTAGGGTACTGCAAGTGTGAGTGTTTGAGTTGACAAAATAAACTTTCCGCAAATATAAGCATCTTAAATTAAGTCTTTCTCTTCCGAAAAATGGACCAAAATTATTGTTGACTCATCTTGTGCTAAGGGGTGTGTCCAAAGTTTTGTCCAATAAAATGCTCACTAAAATGAGAATGTCCTTCCCCCTAATACCACCTGCCTCGATTAGCAATAACAAATAGCAAATTGTGGTTCATGGCTGTGACAAAAAAGCATATTGGTTATTTTTTTTAAAAGGGACCATTTCATATGTCCAGCCCCAACTTAATGTTTTAATAGGAAATATATAAACACTCAGAAGAAAAAATTGCTCGTCAGTGCATTTCATGGTGTCTTTAAGAAATGCTCCCCTGTGCTGCCCATCCTGTGTCTCTTATTTTTCTCAATATAGTAAAAGGAATTAAGTTCTTCACAATCTCTTAAAGCAATAAACTCAGACGCAACATCGCAAATAAGTTGACAACAGTGACGGTGCTTGATAGCTTGCTGTTAAGTTCAGGTCCATTCAGTTGCACTGCAGGCTGTAATAACTCTCGCCTATTACTACAGCAATGTCTCTTAATATCCTGCTCAACAAAATCACTTTCTATCCATCCTTCTATCCATCTTCATTTTCTAAGGTGACACACTGGCAGGGGCTTCCATCATGTGTCATTATTGGTGCATGACGCTCCTCGCCGGAACCGTCCAGAATTTGCAGATGGGCATCAAACTGGAAATATCCCTTCCCGAAACGACAGCTCTCAGCATGTCACAGGAACATTAGGATACGTGTAGAGGGAATCTTGTTGCTGAGGAAGTAATTAAGAGTGAACAGCAAATAAGATAAATAAATAAGATAAGCAAATAAGATAAGATAAGATAAGATAAGATGTGCCACAGGTGACAATATATCTTTAGCACAGAAATAGACAGCGAGTTTCAGATATAGACAGAGAGTTTCACATGGACGTAGTCACTGATATGATTCGTTGTTAAAGGGATAGTTTACCCAAAAGTAATTTACTTACCCCCATTACATTCAAAACCATATATGAAGTTTAGTAGTATGTTGACGCTGCTCTTTTCGATGTAATTAAAGCACAATAAAATGATGTTAAATCCAGTCCATACTTCTTGTGTGTGATATTTCAAGGCTTCTGAAGCCATACGATAATTTTGTGTGAAGAACAGGCTGACATTTATGGCATTACTCACTGAAAATCTTCCCCTCCACCACATCTCTGACATCTTGTTCACATTCTTTTGTAAGTTGCTTTGGATAAAAGCATCTACCAAAAGAATAAATGTAAATGTATAAATGTTTATGCATTTTCAAGCTCGTATCTTCATGTAGCATATTTAAATATACATGAATGGGAATGGGATTTAAGACCATTTAACATATGAAACATAGGCATGTTGGCTATGTTGAAAATGAAATACACCTTTATCAAAATTCCTGCCCGGGAACTATCAACAGCATCAGGAAGGTGACCTTTGGTGCGGAGATTCAAGTGTTGCCATTGACATTGAGCAGCATCCCATGGCTATTGCTTATTTAAAGTTAAAATAGGTCTAAAAGCGTTGATCAGAAAGGGAGAGAATGGCAAAAAGACAATAGAGAGTGGCACCGGTCATCTGCCAGATCTAAGATGGTGTGACTCACTTTGACTTCAATTAACTCCTGAGGGAGGTTTCCCGCTCAATGTGTGATCTTTATCACAAGGCTGCCTCTTAGATCGCTATCGTGGGCCGAACCACAGGGAAATGGAGATGGCTGGCTTGACAAAGTACAGAAATCACTTCTATTTTTGGGTCCATCCCACCCTCCCTTAACAATGGCACCTCACAATTGACAGTCGTGACCTTGAGCTAGAAGGGATAAGTTTGTGAAGGCTCAAGCTTTGTGCTGATGCAGTAAATGGGGAGTTCAACAAAGTTGGGACTGTTAAAGGGAACGTTGTTATGTTAAAGGAATAGTTCACCCAAAAATGTATATTCTGTCACTGTTTACCTTCAGGTCGGTCTAAACTCAAATGCTGTTTTTTATGTGGAACTTGAAAGGGGAATTTTTAAAGAATTTTGTGAGTAACAGTCTAAAATTAAAGTCATTATTCACTGAAAATTATTTCACAATACTGCATGTTGGGCCTCATGTATTCAGATAGAAGACAAAGGCAGGCCTAACAGTCGTAAAACCTAACTCAGCCCCCACACATTCCATGTCGTAAATTTTACTGATAAAAATCGCGCCAAAATCAAACAAAGGGAGTCCAAAACAGACTACAAATCCATGAAGCCTTGCTCACTAAAGGATCGAATTCTCAACTCCTATTGGATGAGGCACACAACAGAACATCCCTCAAACATGACATCATCAGGAGTTCAAATAATTCTGAAATGCTTCCAGAATTCGCTTCCAGCGACTTAGATCACCGAATATGGACGTAGCTTTTTGCTGCTCTCCGGTGCAACCTCGTGGCATTAGGAAGTAATATCCGACTTGAAACTGTAGCCATACAATCTCCATCTCGCAGGATGAGTTGAAATTACTCTGTGTTCAACCGAACACTCTAACAGATCCGAAGGAGACCACTGAGCAATTCGCATCTTCATCCGTTTGCCTACAGAAGTGAAGAGATTAGAGATTTCTCTTCCATCTTCAATCAAGTCGACATTTCTGAGTTCTCCGCCAGCCCGCTGAGAATCAACAGCCGTACCGCCCACCGACAGAGCGAGGAAACGGCCTCCCGTCATCACCCGAGCCTCAAGGAACCGGGTCAGAGTTAAAGGACGGAGGAAAACACATTCTACCTGTGTCCTCATGCGATTCAAGTAAGAGGTTACGTCTGGGCAGAGATAGAATATTATAGCGTGTTATTCTTGTGTTTCAAGGTTTTTGCTTGTACAGTTTACGGACCGCCATGTCCGCTCATTATTAATACTCAGGGTATTAATTATCACAAATTTGTTTTGCTGTATTGTGGTCCAACCAAATTGGATTGTTGTGCATTTTCGCCATCGCGGGTGAGACCAGCAAACTGAGTTCATCCATTAGAGTCAAATAACGCAGGACTATTACGAGCCCCGCTCGTAAAACCGCGTCTCTGAGTGATAAGCACAGCTGCTTTCTCTCCAGCTATCGCAAAATCAGCTTTCGGGCTGTCGCTTAATAATCTCTCTCTCTCTCTCTCTCTCTCTCTCTCTCTCTCTCTCTCTCTCTCTCTCACTAACCACACTGACACACACACACACACACACACATTGTCACACACACCTTATGTATTATAGGATTATTTTTATTTCCATATCTAATCATATCACTGTTTAGTTTGTAGTTGTAAGTCGGAAGTTTATTGACTGCATTGTATTAATTATTAATTGATATTACTGCATAAATAAACTTTGTTTATATTACAAAGAGAAGTGTTTTGGTTTGTTTTGCATACGCCTGTGTCATGCTGACGGGATGTCAGTGCTCGGATTCAAACCTTCATTCATTGTTTTTTCCCCGAAAATCGATATTCTTCGGATGCCGATTTTCCTAAGAAAACAATCTAATATTGAGACTGTTTTACTATCTGGTTATTAGTCCCTGATTCTAGGATGGTGCCCTGTCAATGTTAATCCTTATTAATATTCTAGTGATTTTTGATAATTGATAATTATCTTTGATTGAATTTGAATGATCAATAAGCTAGTGTTAATTTTAATTAATGTTTCATCGATGTTAACAATTAATGACTATCTTTGATAATTGTTGATTTAAAGGATTAAAAAAAGCTAACATTGATTCTCATCAATGTTCTATTGATTTTAATAATTAATAATTATCTTTGATAATTATTAATTATAGCTAATAACCAAACTTGCTCCTAAACTTAGCGCACTACATTTACTGTAGTCCCATATGAGGTTTTTATGAGTTAGATCCAATTAATTAATTTAAATATTAATTAATAACTACAGAAATAATTATTAATTATTTCTGATAGTAACACTGATCTAAACAACCAGTAAAGCCCTACAGCAGATTTTAAATGTCATTTCCCATTCTGCACAGTTGTCCTTTTTAAAGTTTGACAGACATGGTCACTATGAACCGTCATACAGAAAAGGGCTGCGTAAAAATTCTTTCTTACGTTTCACAGCATATGCAGGGCTGTAAGCATACTTTTTTTTTTTTAGGTGTAATCACTGGTGCTATTGAGCTAAAAATATAAAAATAAATAAAAATAAAAATACAAAAATCATTAGCACAAATTTATAAGCACAGAAAATTGAGGTCAAAATTGTTTTATTGTAATTTTTTTAATAATTTGTAACTATTTTTATTATTTACTTTAACTAGCCCACTACAATTTTTATACAATATCATATTTTTAATGATCTGACATAATTATATATTTTTAACACAATTTTTGTTCCTGGGTAGTAAGTGTTATTTCCTAATTGCTTATGCCTCAAAAGTATAGAAAATGACTTTTATTCCCCACAAACTTTGCTTTTGTGACCAGGACAGTGATATTTTATAATTTACCAATTTCCATTGAGAAAACGGATTTGTGTCTTTTCGTTCACATAAAGTCAGAAAAAAACAACATATGAATCCAAATTAACATGTATTTATACTAAAGTAATACAAAAATGACTACAAAAGATTTAGAAGTGAGTAATTCTTGGAGAATTATGATTATACTGTAAATCACTTTCACGAATCAGCCCCCAAATGTACTCATCATACTTCAAGGCGTCCAGCAAGGTCTTGATGCTGTTGTAATCCTCTTTGAGGTGCACCGAGTGAGCCAGGGGAAGAGACGTGTACTTAATACCATTATGGAGTAGCACAGCTTTGAGGCTCCTGGATGAGCTGTCAATGAAGAGGCGCCACTCATTTTGGTTACAGGCGATTCTGATTGCCTCGAACAGACTGGTCACATTGTAGCAGAAGCAGAGCCCATCTTGACAGGTGAAGAAGCTGGAAAAAGGTTGGTGATGCTTCCTCTGATCTGTGACTTGCACGCTTTCATCCAACAAGTTCCACTGCTTGAGCCTAGACGTCAAAAGCTTGGCATTGGACTTGGTGAGACCAAGATCTCTAATCAAGTCGTTGACGTCTTTTTGGTTGGGGTAGTATGGGTTTCTCTCCTCAGCTCCACCTCTGAATTTGTCATCTGGATCTACAACGTCTTCCTCGCTATCTGACTTGCTGCTCTCTTCTAAAGACGACTGCTCTCTCTCCGGAGGAGTGGGTACGTGGAGCTCATGGCAGTGTGGCACCGGGGCGATGGATGAAGGAAGGTCCGGATACGTGATAGCAGGTGCATTCTTGCCAGTCTGACATTTGGAAGGGTCCACCATGAAGAAGTAGCAGTTGCTTGAGTGGTCAGTGGGTTCCCGCAAAATTCTTGGGATAGCGAACTTCATGGCTCTCTTTTCCCTACTGTACCATCCTACAAAAATACATTTATTTCACCCATGACTAATTTGTAAGAGATTCTCGCAACATTTTTCATATATGATATATTTTTTCAGTAACATTGAAAATTGTAAAACATTTTTAAATTAAAAACAAGTTTAAAAATTAGCTAATTTTATAACATAAAATTCTGAGCAACAATTGTCCATCTTACTTTCCAGAGTTTTTTTGCAGTGCTCGCAGGTGAATTGAGGTGCCCAGGGTTTGTCTTGATCCCTGACAGGCATGCCGAAATATGCCCTGTAGGCCTCACACATCTTAGCAGATGCTTCCACGGAGTACTTTTTCGCTCTCGTCTTGATAAATTGGCCGCAGACATAGCAAAATGCATCTGCCGGATGCTTGCAGCCTCTTGATGCCATCTCAGAAAAATGCAGATATGTATCCACTTAGGCAGCTAGTACTAAACTGAACTGGTGGGCTTAAGGCCCCTGTATTTATACTACTATTTATATTACTGGAAAGTTCTAGAAAGTTCTAGAAGTTACTCCAAGTTTACTCAGCACTGAATCTATCTGGAATGTTCTGGAAAATAGGTACATTTCAAAATATCACTGTCCTGGTCACAAAAGCAAAGTTTGTGGTGAATAATAGCCATTTTCTATACTTTTGAGGCATAAGCAATTAGAAAATAACACTTACTACCCAGGAACCAAAAAAAAAAAATATTACACATTAATATTAATCACAATGACACTTATCGCACATGCGAATGGGTTAAAATTTGATGTTCAATATCATCATTTTTTATCGCAAATGCTAGCAAAACTATCACACTGTATACAGCCCTGATATGGCTTTGGAATTACACGATGCAAGTAAATAATGACAGAATTATTTATATCATCTATAATATTATTTATAATAGTTAATATATAGTATTTCTTTAAATAAATAAAGAATAACCAAGAAGAATTTTTGTGAGGAACAGACCAAAATGTAAGTCGTTATTCACTTGAAAATCTTCCTCTTCAGTATGTACTGTGCAGTGTGCAGTAAATAGTAAGCTTTTTCTTTCAGAAGAAAGGCAAGGAGATCAAGAGAATATGAAGAACCTGCTCTCTGGGAACTCTCTCTCTCTCTGTCTCACACCCTCCCTCACTCTCTCGGTCTTTCTCCTCCCCTCCTGCCACGACTTCTCTGCCGTGTAATTCCAGGCTTTGATCAGTGTTTGTACTGTGTGTATGATATTTAATGTAATTACAGTGCATATTTGCAGGCCATGTCCTCCCCTGTAGGTTTGTGATATTGATGCTACACGGTAGGTGGCATGATTGAGGGTGGGAGGGTAATCGCAGTACGTGTTGCCGGGAAAACCTCCTCACACCTGTGAGCGTGACCTCATTCATTGTGTCTTAGATTCTGATAATGGCAGGGCACGAAGTTAAGGCCAATGCTTGAGCATAACCCCCTTTATTTGCATATCCAAGAATAGGGTAAAAGCACATTGCAATTGATGGACAAAGAGACATCAGCTTCAGTTGGCTGTGAATGACATGAGCTGTGTTTGATAATTATTAAGCAATAAGGTATGAGTGGCTGTACTATAATTTGTCCTGTCACGGCTAAATGGTGTTGTTAGTCAAGACGTGCAATAGACCTTTTTCACAGACTGCGATGATGCGTTTCTTCCTTATTTAGCAGCGTAATTTTAGTTTTTTTTATTATGTAGTGTAAATTTATACCATTAATCCTTGTATTATATCACCATTGCATTCAATAAAACAAAAAACAAACAAAAAAACTAGTCACCACTGCTGCGATTGGGTTTCAAATACAACTGCTGAGTGAGAGACTGAGTAAATTTGGTGTCTCTCTTTTTTCTGACTGCCGTAATCCATCTCTCTCTATATTTAATTTTTTTCCTCTATTAGAAAGCAATGGAAACATTGTAGCGTGTTTTTTTCTTTTGCTGCTGGAGCAAATGGGAAGGCAAAAATTATATTTACTATGGTCTCTCATACCCCACTGTAGTTTAATTCCACTCTGTAAACCCAGAAAATTTTATAAGGGTCCATGGTGTGCCTGCAACCCCTTTAGATCTGATTATATTCACAATGTAACACAGCCTTGAGTGCTTTATTGTTTTTATAAAATGGTTACTATGTAATAAAAATATTAAGGAATTTTTTTCATTACAATATTTTATTAAATTAATCTGTAGACTGATATATACTGTATAACAGAACGTTTAAAAAAAATCAATATATTTGTAAATGTAATTTTTTTATTTTCTCCCCAATTTGGAATGCCCAATTCCCAATGCGCTCATGGTGGCATAGTGACTTGCCTCAATCCGGGTGGCTGTCAATCTGCGCATCTTATCAAGTGGCTTGTTGAGTGCATTACCGTGGAGACATTGCGCATGTGGAGGCTTCATGCTATTTTCTGCGGCATCCATGCACAACTCACCATGTGCCCCACCGAGAGCGAAAACCACATTATAGCGACCGTGAGGAGGTTACCCCATGTGACTCTACCCACCCTAGCAACTGGGCCAATTTGGTTGGTTAGGAGACCTGGCTGTAGTTACTCAGCACGCCCTGGATTTGAACTCACAACTCCAGGGGTGGAAGTCAGCCTCTTTACTCGCTGAGCTACCCAGGTCCCATTTTAAATTTAATTTCTAAAGGTGGAATGTTTTTTTTTTATTATTATTATTATGGTTGATGGTTTATTATGTTATTAAGGAAAGTTAATATACAGTGTATAGTACTCTACAAACCGCTGGGTTTCGGGCTGGATTCAGGTCAGTTTTTCAAGTTTTACTTAGGGTCGGTTCGGGTTTGTAATTAATGAAAAAAAATATTATTTTAAAATATAATAAAATAATATAAAATATATTTAATATAATATATGGTAGATTTATTTAACATATTAAATACTTTTTTAATTTTAACATAACTTGGTTTAATAATTCACAGTAACACACTTGAATTATTTTAGATGTTACTGTGTCTGAAAACTGAACACGATTCAAATTCATTTGGTCAGGTCTTTAAGTATTTCTTATTAGAAAATAATGCACATGAAACAGATCTTATCGGAACACAAAGTTTAAACAAAGAACAAATTAAAAATATTTCTGAGGTTTTTAAAAGCCTTTAAAAAGTGATGGGCTTGTAGCGTCTTCAGCCTTCTCAGGAAAGATATCTGACACAATGTTGACACTGTGCCAGGTGCATAATTAAGCAGTTAACTCCAGCTAGAATCATGTGACTTAGAGGAGGAGGAGGCCAGAGCCTTTGTCAAGCTACAAACACATCACCTTATCAACCAGACTCTGTGGAAACAGAAATATGGACTTTTACTTACAGTGCCATGGCTTATTTGTTAGCACAGATGCTCTGATGCATTGAGGTATGGTGCTCATGTGGGCAATGAGGGTTTGAATCTGACTCGCAACATTTTACAAATCCTGTTTTTTTTTTTTTGTTTGTTTGTTTGTTTGTTTTTTTTTTTTGCCTTATAATAAAAATAATATACATTGATAAACAGTGTTGGGGAGTAACGGAATACATGTAACAGGATTACGTATTTAAAATACAAAAAATGTATACATATAAATGATGCGATCCAAAGTGCATTTGAACAGCGGTGAAACACTTTCTTATGATGTGTTACATTCATACGAGCAGACAGAGAAGTAAGTTTGAAGTAAGTTTAGAGCAGAAGAAACAGAAATTAACCTTGTGCTAAAATGCTAAATATGCCTTGTAGGCCTCACACATCTTAGCAGATGCTTCCACGGAGTACTTTTTCACTCTTGTCTTGATAAATTGGCCGCAGACATAGTAAAATGTGTCTGCCGGATGCTTGCAGCCTCTTGATGCCATCTCATATGTACAAAATGTTATTTCTAGCCATTTTACATGCACATGTTACCAGACATGATCATATTTTTTTATCAAGAAAATTCACGCTGGATCATAATTTCTTTTTTCTAGTAAGACCTTCGATATTAGGGCAAAAATCATATTCTTGATAATAATTTTTGAATTGTTTTCCTGTAAAAATATCTAAAAATCCTTAAAACAAGATCAGTTTGATTTATCTTGTTTTAAAAACAACACTGCATAAGATATTTAGGTTTTTCAGAGAATGTATTTTTAACATGTGTATTTTGTCTTACTGTACTGGCAGAGTTTTTATAGTCAAAACAAGCGAAAAGATCTACCAGTGCTGAAGAAGTAATCCAAAGTATTCAGAATACGTTACTGACATTGAGTAATCTAACGGAATACGTATTCGGAATATGTATTCTGTAATCTGTAGTGGAATACATTTCAAAAGTAACCCTCCCAACCCTGCTGATAATGAATATACATAAGCCTGTCGTGATTATTAAATAATCGTTTGATAAATGTGCACTTCAAATTCCAATCACATTTTAATGCCCAAATAAGAGAATTTTAAGCGAACGGCACATTTGTGTGTCATTCAGTTGAACTCCGAGCGTTACTGAGCCGTACCGTGGATGTCAACCAGAGCAGCTCCTGTCCAGAAGAGCATGCAAAGCGCTCTTATGTGCATGCCGTCAGCAGAGGCTTGCTAAAATATAAACTTTGATAGTGAACACAAAGCGCTCCGGCTTCACTTAAACGATCGTGTAATGGCAAATGTTCCAGGAAGTAACGGGTTCATATACGCAGTGTTAATGACACACAGGGACATAGAAAAGGAGACGCATGCTTTATTTCTGTGGAGTGATAAAGTGATGAAACGATATCTAAGAGGTTTTACTAATCATGAGTAATATAGGCTCGTGGGTTTAATCAAAGAGCATTCAAATAATGTGTGAAAGTAAAGAAATTAGGGCAGAAATATTTTACTATTGCATAATAGAATATAATATAAAAAATATATATTTTATTTTTTATGAAAAATATAGCCTACTATAAAATATGAGTTTAAGATTTTGAAAGGATTAAAACAAAGGAATGTTATGATGTAAAATAAATATAAAATATTTTAAATTCTGCTAGAGTCAATGATGAAATGTAAGCAAATTTGTGACATATACAATGTTTACTCCTTTGTATGAAAGGTCAAATTTCCTAGGTTCCATTGAAGCACACAAGATGCTCTTTGGATAATTCTCAAATCATGCTGGGATAACATGGATGAAGTTTTGCACAAACTTATGGAATCCATGCCAGCTTGAGTGCATGCTGTCATTGAAGCTAAAAGGAGACTAATACTAATTACTAAGAAATTCTCAAATTCATGTAAAAATTTCAGTTCAACTTCTGTCTTCAATTAAATTAGAAAATAACACAGATTTCTAGCACTTAAAAACATTTTGACCCCACTGTATACCCCCCATGCCAGATAACAATCTAGTTATTGGAATTTTATTATTTAAAAAATATTAATCTGATGTGTTGCTTACATCATACATAAATCATTGAGAACAGAATGTATTTGAAAACATCATAAATCACTATGCTTCTATGGTCTGCCTAATCATGGCTGCAATTATGATGATGCCCCTATATACAAGTTACATTATTTCACTTTGGTGATTCTCTAATGTTTACATTCATCAGCGTGTCATGCTTTAGACAACAATTTGGCAGAGACATGTGGCAATATCTAATTATTCAGTCTCGAAGTGTGTCAGAGACCCTGGAATGCCAAATCAGTCATGCTGATGTCACTCCAGGGACAACTGCAATACTCTGTCTTTATTTTACTCCATTGAAGGTGGTGGATGATGGATTTATGAGCTGTTCTATCTCTCTCTTTCTCACACTCACTCTCTCTCTCTCTCTCTCTCTCTCTCTCTCTCTCTCTCTCTCTCAGCTGAGCAGATTGCCTGGTCGAATTCAGGGTCTCTGTCAGCCCTGTTCTCCACTCCTCCTTGTGCAACCTTGATCAACATTCACAGTCAATCTGTGCATTACTTGTGTAGTGTCTTTTCATAACCTTAGTTGGACAGGTGACCTTACAGGCCAACGGAATTAGGGAAAAGACATAGTTTATAATTCCTGCCAAGGTGGGAGAGTAAAGGGCTAGCATCTCTATTGTTATTGTTCCTACTTAGGGTTAGGGATTTGAAAAAAGTACTGTTTTAAATTTCAGTACATATCTTGTCTCACACTAAGTATGCTTACATGTGCAGTTATAATTGAGCTACAGCAGGTTTTTGCATAGTGGAGCTACTCTTCAGCTGTCTTTCCATGTAAACATGACACAAGTATACATACTTGAATATTTGAAATATGTCAGCTGAGGAAATGTTAAATACATGTCACTGTCTTTAGGAGAACGAGTGCAACGCGATGCCAATTGTGGTCTGATTAACATGTATGCTGTACATGCTGGATGAAACTGTGCTGCAATCACGTTATCTAAGTCCGTTAGCCCGACTTTGCAAATATCAAACTGGTACGATTTCTGTCAGATTAAAGCGCTTGCTTGCCCATTTTAAAAAGCATAGTTGCTGTTTTAGTCTGACTGAAATTGAACTTTTAAAGTGCATGTAAATGTGCTAACTGTTTATGATACGAACAAGAGTCTTGTTGAGGAGATGGGACTTACAATTTTCACCTGGAGGACGATAAAAGGGGTGAAAACATCCCGCAGACTTACTTTGAAAGGGGATCACCAGCCCTAACTGGGTACCTTTTGTAATTTAAGGCCATAAAATATTTAAAATAAATATCTTAAATAAAATAGAAGTCTTAAATATCGTTTGCGAAGGTCTTAAATTTGGGGGTGTGAATAGAGGAGACGCTTGAAACAGTAAACGTGTGTTTAGATTGGTGATAACTATGGTAACTGAGCTGTTAGGGCAGTACATGGTGCGCTGAGGTGGATAAAGAAATGTAAGTTTAACAATAAATGGCTCAAAAATATTGAATTCTCGGAACGGTTAAAACCGGGAAATGATTTTGAAGCTCGCTGTAGCATTTGTTAGAAATGCTTTAAAGGTGTCATGTCATGAGGAATCAAATTTTCCTTGATATTTGACATAAGAGGTCATTCTGCTATAAAAACATACTGTACATTTCAGAACTCAAAACTCAATCATGTGACATTCAAGCAATCTGCAGCTCTACGCCAACACTGAAAGCGAAGGTTATCTGGGTATTAAGGACAGTGGCGAATCATCACTAATTCACTTCTAACGACAACATTGACTCCATCTACAGTACTTGCCAGGGAAGTAAACAAGGGTGTGTTTGTGGTCATGTTTGATGAGAGCCTAAACAAAACAACTAAAACAAACCAGATGGACCTTCACGTGCATTATTGGCACAATAAACACGTCCAGTCAAGGTACTTCAGATCACAGTCTATGTGCCATTTAACTGCACAGGACTTGCTTAAAAATTCAAAGTAAGTTTATATCTGTTTACTTACGATAGACAATATTTTGTAGTGAAACAAAGTTGAGTTATTGTTATGTATAAATATACTGTTGTTTATTGTTAGTTCATGTTAATTCATATTGCATTAGCTAATGTTAATGTATACTGTATAACTTTCACTGTCAGAATGTATGAGTATGTATAGAAATGAACATTAACCAATATTAATAAATGCTGTAAAAAAAAAAAAAAAAAAAAAAAAAGGATAATTTTCTTCAGCTGGCCTTTAAGTAGAATTTTAGAAGTATATTAAATTATAAATGCTATTTTATAAATAATGTAATGTAGTTTGTATTGGTAGTGTTGAAGATTGTTGGACTATGATTTATAGTTCTATACTTCTGCAGCATTTATTATTTGGTTAATTTTAATTTCTACATAAACTAAAATAGTAAAGAGTACGTAGATAGTAAAAGCTGTATATGTTAAAATTAGGTCAATCATTCATAATGAATTCATCAGACATTTAACGTTTTAATATATATATATATATATATATATATATATATATATATATATATATATATATATATATATATATATATATATATATTTTTTTTTTTTTTTGTCAGGAGTGTGCGCACTCTCTTGACTTGAACAATATGATCTCTGTCCCCATGGATGGGCCATAATGGGAACACGAAATGTTTAGAACTCCTTCAGCAGGAACATGCAGAACATTATATTATATTATATAGAAAAGAAAATACATAAATGTCCAATATAATATAATAAACATTTCCAGAGACTTCCAACTAGCTTCAGTGTGTTTTTAAACCATTTGCTTAATTGCAAAAATGTTCTTAAATTTTTATTTTATTATGCCTTAAATAGTCTTAAAAAGTCTTAAATTTCATTCCTTCGAACCTTCAGATACCCTGTATCTAGAGACCAGAATATCACAGAATATCATGGTTCTTTTGACTTGGGCCAGTAAACAAGCATCTAGCAACAACTCAGATAGTGTTAATCTTGTCAACGAAATCACACACAAAAAAACGTTCATTGACGAACGTTTTTTTATTTTTTATTTCGTCTATGATAATGAATATGAATCGAAACAAATGCACAATGACGATAAATGAACAATTTTAATTCAAACATACTGTTGATGAAAATATTGCAAGATAAAAATAATAGTGCAATATAATAACAGTGCACAAACAGAAGAAAAATCTAGAAAGAATTGATTCATATAATCCAGAAATCCAGTATGTTAAGTTAAATTAATCACTTTACAAATGGGTTATTTACCTCACTCAAACGTATCCTATTAATACATGATATTATTCACTATATCCATAAACTTGCAATGAAGCGAATGAACAGTTTAATTTAAACTACGTTATGTGAGTCAGAATGTGTAACTTGCGTTGTGAATGCATGTTTCCCTAAAAACTCCCTATATGCAGTGCAATATCCCAAAGTGCCTAAAACATGGAAACTTAGTATTATGCTTAAGATTGAGCATGAATAATTAAGAATCTAGTGACTTCTAAAAAAAGACTTCAGTATATTCATTATATGCTATTATTTTAGAGCTCAGGTTTTCACAAGGACAGTTGTATTTTGTATGGGGGCTTTTTTGTTTTTTTTTAGATACACGTTTAAATGAATACATGTTTATACTAGAGCTGTCAATTTAGCATATTAATTCAGTGCGATTAATTATATAAAAAATAATAGGTTAAAATAAATTACACAATTAATCATGTCCCCGGATCATAATAAGGAATATTCCTACCATCGGAGCAATTCAAGCTTAAAGTACCACATGTATTCAGCGGGGGGCAGTAAGCGAAACTCTAGCTGTATAAACTAAACCACACTCAGGCTTGCTTGACACTACAGCACAAGATAAGAATGCGTTCTTTCTTTCAAACACAGTTGGATGGGCGCATTGCCTTCTAAGTTCAATTTATTGTCTTATCAATGCTTTTAGTCTGCCACAATAATGTAATGCATTTTAATGATCTGAATTATTATATTTATAATTTGTATTATATTAATAATTATTTAAATATACTTGTAATTATTTAATTATTTTGCACATTGTCAACTAAAATGTTATTTTAGTTGACTAAATGAATGAATATGACTTGATGAAAATGTCCTTGATATTTAGTCATTATTTCATCATAAGACTAAAACTGTGTAAAAATTAACACTGCACTCAGAGCACACTAGCAACCACCTAGTAAAGCCCTAGCAACCACCAGTAACATCATAGCATGGGCTAGAGTTTTGCATGGGCAATTAAAGTATAAAAATCTAGTTCCCTCTATTCTTGGACAATTAATGTGAAGATGCACTTGTATGTACTTTTGGACTACAACAAATAAAGCTACCCCTATTGTTGTGATGGTAAGCAAACCAAAAATCCATCCTCATCTATTAGCTCCCAGCTTGAAGTATTTGTTATTTTGTGTTCAGCTGAATTTGATGAACGCTGGCACAGAGACGTAATCAAAGGCCCAAAATGCCTTTGCTTATATTATCTCTGTCTATGTCTGTGAAAAATGATGACAATTATCATGTTTCATCTAAGAGATAAACTGCTGCTTGATCTTGCACAGAGATCTTTTTTTTTTTTTTTTTTTTTGACAGATATAAGCTATGGTATCTCAAAGAAACAAATAAATTACTTTTGCTTGCACTCCATTTACCACTGTTTACATACAGTAGTTATCTGTAATCAATCTTCATGATAGCAAGCATGCACAAATGCTCTAAACTTGGCAACCACATAAACAAAGATATCTATTTGTTAAAGGTGCAGTAAGTGATTTTAGCCATTCTGGAACTTCCACCAAACTTATTCCTTGATTAGCCATGCCCCAAAATTCTGCACTTCAAAGACATGTACACACCCACAGATACACTTTTAGACCATTGTATTAGAGAAGATTCAGGGGGATCCCCCTGAGTGCTTCCTCTTCTGACTATAAGCGTTACACTGGAGCAGGACACTATATCAGCACTTATACTACGAGCATATATGGGCTGTCCTGTGAACGTGCACAATGATTGATAGGCCAGAAATCTTCTGATTGGCCTAACAAACAATCTTTTTCGCCGCTGTTTACCGAGCCTAGGGCTGTTACAGAGACTGGTGTGATATTTCATGGCACCTATTTCAATGATATCTGACAGATAATAAGGTAATAAGACATTCAGCATATGTCTTTGAGATGTTTATGATTTCCAGATGAAACGGAGATGTACGTTTGCTCTCTCGGATATTGCTAAAAAAAAGAGAAACTTTAAAAGACAAGATCTTGCATATTTATTGACTGTATTGTGATTTATTTAATAATAATAATAAAAAAATACTGCATCATAAGTGGATGCAAACACACACAATACAAAGTTACAAATTAAAGTTACTGGTCATGAAACAACCTAATGTCAGGTTCTGCCCTTAGTTTTGTCTTCCTGACTTTTGTGGCAGAGCCCTGACACTCTTGTCTTGTTAGTCTCTGTATTCTGTCTGAATTCAGCCACTTTGGTTGTATTTACTTGGTGACTGAGTCCAGGCACTTGTGATCTGTCTCGTGTGATGTGATTTCAAGTTTTGTCTGGTCTGTGTCTTGTGTGGAGAATACATGACTTGCCTTTTGGTTTTGTCATGTGTTCTCTTGTGTTGTTGTTGTCTAGCATGAGTGATGTTGCTCTTGTGTCACTCTGGCAGCATGAACTCATGTCTATTGTTTGTGTGAGTGTTAGCATGAGTGCATGTTGCTCTTGTGTCATTCTGGCGGCATGCACTCATGTCTATTTTTTGTGTCTGTCATTTGTGTGAGTGCGTGGTTTTGTTTTGGGTTCTCATTGCCATGCACTCCTCTGTCTTGAGTGATACCCCCCTTTGTTTGCCCTGTTATCTTGTTATTAGTTCCACCTGCCTCCCTTGTTACCCTCCTTGTTTGCTCCCTTATTTATTCTGCCTTTGTGCTCTGTCTTTTGCCAGTTCATTGTGGGATGTTGCTTGTGTTTATGTCCCCTGTAAGGTCTCTGTCGGTCGTGTTCCCTGTTTCGTGTGGATTCCTGTTGGTTTCTTGCTCCAGCCCAGCCCGTCATTGTTGTGTCGCACTGGACTGTGTTTTTTCCCTTTCGGGGTAGTTTATATATATATATATATATATATATATATATATATATATATATATATATATATATATATATATATATATATGTTGTGAGTAATAAAAGCCCATTATGCTACTCTGCTTTTGAGTCCTGCCATTTCCTCTACCACTCCTAACACCTAAAGTTAAGAGACACAGTCCTGTACAGACATATTAGCAGATAGCATTAGCAGCATGCTAATCTCCTCATAACTCTTTATTAGTAATGCTTCAAATTGATAAAACAAGAGTTAATGGCTGTACATTGTCAGATTATTCAAATGAACAATGCATAATGCACCATAATCAAATAATAAAGTTATTGTCTTGCCATCAGAAACAACCACAAACTCAATAAAAGTGAAACTTGCGACTAGCTTTAATATTCTGTGTGTTGCCAAAGGCTGAATACCATGTAATTATTTCACAGTGCTATATTTAGACACATAAACAGAAAAAAAAGCGTTATGAAAAGCAGCAGCAGAAATCATGCTTGAGAGGAACGATCTGTTTCTAGTTCTTTAACTTAGATCTTCAGTTAAAGCTGATGTCGAGATGCCTACATGAGTCTTGAATATTAATTTAATATCAGACTAATCAAGTTTGCACCCTGGCGTGCTCTAAAACTCAGCCTGCAACTGTCCCCACAGATTACTGTGTCAATTTACATACAACATACATTAACCGAACATACATGTGGGCTATGTCCTTGATCATTTTAATGCTAACATACTAAATCTGCGTTAAACGTTTTGGCATTGTTTTATTAAATTGTAGTAAGCAAGTAAAGTTTAAAGGTGCAATATGTAACATTTTTCATGTAACATTTTTCATTCGCCCTTTTTTTGCCATGTGTGAACAGCTTGTAACGCAACTTAAAAAATGAGTCCTTCCCGGACTTCCTAGGTTGCCTATTAAAGCCATTAAAGCCTGTAGACTGATTTTTATGTGAGGGGAGCGGGTCGCTTTTGCCGGATGTGATGTTTATGCGCGCCCCCGTGAGCCTTGCCTCAGACAGTAGCTTCTCTTCCGCTATTCAACAGCGACGACAAACTGCAACACTAGGTAACCTTATCTTAGAGATGGAATCCTGCAAACGTCTGGCTCCCAGCACAACACCGACTCCTACACAAACTCAGAGTAAGCCAAAAAAAAAAAAAAAAAAAAAAAAAAAAAAAAAAAACATTTATCTACTGAATCCCATCTGGCTAAGCGGGAATTTTATCGTGGTCGAGCGAAAAGTAGAGTGAACATTGGCAGAGCATTTGATTCCTGGAGGGACCTTCGTTGAATTGGTGTTCTTCTTATTGGACGGGTAAGCCTTCATAACTGCAAAGCATGTGAAATATTGTGCCATAAGGACTGATTTGTGTAATTTTAGCTAACGAATTGCAAGCTACCTTGCTTCGTAACCTTCAAATAATTTCAACGATCTTCTCTTTATACTAAAAGTCAGGTTAATGTCATTGTTAATCTGTAATTATTCAGCAAGGTAAACTACAATAACACATGAAATGAATACTAGACAATGTTCAGGATAATGCAAAAAGCTCCATTCATTAGTGTAACGTAACCTGTTTATACAGAAAATATATACATTCTATTATTATAAAACAATAGCGCATCGATATATCAAAACGACAGTTGTGATGGAATCACATCAGTACTGAATTGTGTCAACATATTTATAATGTACAGTCTATTTTATAAACGGCTACCATCATCATCCACCAAATTTAGCTAACAGCTATTGATAAAGCTGGCTAGCTAGCTAACGCCGACATAGGCTATGGTATAAATGCAGTCAAAGTATCATGCAAAGAAAAGTGATTACTTCAAACTACAGTCTTGCATAATCTGACCTATATCCACACTTTGTTTTAGCCCTGTTTCAGCACTGGAGAGTCAAATATAATATGCAGACTCAAAGTTTGTAGTAAAACAATCATAACTGTGTAATTTTAATTATACTAACTCATCTGTCAGCATGATGTCGGTGAATCACGTTGTCTCTTTGTACATTACGTCATTGTTTTGGTCGATGCTCGCTCATGTCCCTATGGAGTGTGTGTGCGATCACGTGCAACAGGTAGCTGGCTGCAGTTCACTTAATGGCCACAGGTGTCATTAACAACAAGGGGTCCTGAATCTTACATACTGCACCTTTAATAGTTTCATGTGGTTGTTTTTAACATCTGTTAATTGACAGAGCATTATTATTTAAGGAATAGTTGAACCAAAAATGTCTGTCAGTTACTTGCCTTCATGCCATTCTGACCCGGTCTTAAGCTGGGTGCACACACCACTGCAAAAACACACATTAAATAGAAAATTAAATAGAAAATTTTGACGCAACATGAGTAGACCTACATGGACTGCAATAATTGACTCTTTTCACCAAACTAGTCTCATAGAAGGAACATTACTATAAATCCATTCTTGCAAACTGACTTTTACGTGCTGCATTTCACGTTTAGCCGCAGTTTCCTGGTGAAATTAACACTAGAGGTGCTACAACAACTGTGTTTTATTCAACAGCTGATTATGAATTTATAAACACTTATTTCACACTATTACTCACATACTGCTATGTTATGATATTGAAACACTTTTACTCTAAAGCATAATTTGAAAAACGATAAATTTTTTTGCTTGTATTACAGATCCATCTACATTTACACACTTAATCCGATGTGATTAGCTTTCACGGTAGCTTACATCATAGAGTGTTGGACATTGGACACGGAAGACAGCGGTTCGAGAACAGTCAAGCACGCAAGCTGACGCCTGTTTCACATTGCAAGCTTGAGCGAGACATGAGCACAGCGTCAGCTTAACTACAGCGTAACTGCAGCTGCAGACTCAACAGGGCTTTCACACTGAAAGCGTTTTTATAGTGTCACAGCAGCAGCTCTATACAGAAAAATACTGTGATTTCTATGTTACTACGGTGAGTATATATTTTAATAAGACCATAACTGGTTATCAGGAGTGGGTCATTGATAAGTATTACAAACTTGATCGTCGTGAAATCTTATTTACATGAGGAAGACCACATTTGCATCTAAAAGGTAAACAATAGAGCATGTTGTGCTTCTCCACCTCCACAATCAGTCTTGTATCATCCATTGTTGAACACGAATGTGGTAAGTTCTGAATTTACCAACATCAGTGTCTGTCACGTGCATGTGTTTACAAGTGAAAGCAAACTCAGCTGTGATTGGGTATTGCTGAAGCCTATAGACCTGTTCTATGTTTAATAGTACATAAAAGCTTTTTGTCTCATATTTTCAGGCTTATAAGTTGCAGTTTACTGTAGTTTTAAATGATAAACTATACCAATCTATAATTAAAATATTTTAAATTGGTTTAAATTGTTAAATCTCCTGGAATTTTTTTTTTTCATTTGTCAGATGTGCTCTAATTCATACAGTTTAAAGACACACTAGACTACTAATATATGCTTATTCTGTGTATTGTGTACTTATATGTGTCAAATCACATTCATTTTATCCATCAACAGTGCATGGTCACTTTAACTGAGCTCTGACTCTGAGCCGAAACCCCCACTGCACTGCAGCTCACGTGACGCTCACGCTACGCTCTGATGCGCTGCTGACGCTTCCGATGTGAATGCTGTAACCTGTTAACATGGTAGCCGAAAAAATACGTTCTGCTCATGCGCAGATCACGCTTGCGATGTGAAACGGGCGTTACACGTGAGACGAGAGTGTCATGAAAGCAACACGAGATGACGTGGTTGCTTCAGAAAATGTGCTTTTCATTTCTTATTTAGTTTTTTTATTCTATCGGTTAGGTTTAGGCGTAAGTTAAGGGTAAGGATGCCTGTTTTTGTCAACCTCTCATTTCATTGAAGATCACTATTGGTTAGGTTTAGGTTAAAGTTCTAGGTAAGGGAGATACGTTTTACTCATTAAAACCTCCATCTAATATTCACCTTAAAAACCTTGTCTGATTACGACACCATTTCACTCGCTTTTTTCGTTGTACGTTCTGTCCAAGATTTTCTCTTGTGTTTCATGGAAGAAAATAAAACAGAGTTGCATAATAAGAGTTGGGGCTGAGTAGATGATGACATAATTTTCAACTAATCATTTAACATAATTACATAGTTAATGGTAATAATTACAGTGCTCTGTAATTACATTGTCCTTTTGAAAAAAGATAAGTGCAGTGTAATGACATGACATCAACTACACCAATGCAATTCTTATTTTCCAATGCTGCAAAAATCCTCATTTATATTATTATGTAATAGAATTACTTTATTCAACAAGCGTATTGTAGAACAGATTAATCATATTTTGAGTGTGGACACAACACATTGCTGAATGCCATACTAAAACAAATTCGCTGGAAAGACAAACCTTTGAATCAAAAGCCTTAGAGGATCTTTTCTTTATCTCATTCAAATGTACGGCACAAACTTGTCTCGAGGGACTCTGGCGGTCCTGAGGCTTAGAACACAACAACAGCCATATCACAACATCTGTGGAGAGGGGAGACAGGAGCCATGCCATTATCTGAAAGGGCACTGTAACCTCTTTAGGGCTTGTTTTGCATTCGGCGCTGCAGTTTTTGCTGTAAAATTGAATATGATAAATGTGACTTCTGATTGGACCATGCTGAAGATTTAATGATAAATTCTTGTCTCTTCTCTATAGATACTGTGTTTCATTAAAAGTGATCTTGTCTTTGACGTACTATCTCAAAGCCTCTTCCTATCTCACATAGCTGATAATAGTGCAAAATACAATTTATTGCACTGAGAGCTCCATAAGTTTGACAGCTGGGTTGCTAGTTTGACTTCTGATTTGGAATTGTTATCTTGAATGAAGATTATATTTGGCTTTTATAGTCCATTATTTGTGTGGATGGGATGAGTTTGCTGACAGGTTTGGGAAAGTTAGATCTTCATGGAATTAATTGGTGTAAAATGGCATCAATGCATAGTAACAACCTGGCAACCACATGCTATAGCAATGCACCAAAACACACAGCAGAGATCACCTTGACAACTGCATAGCATGCCCTAGCAACCATCCAGAAAACTCTAGTCACCACATACTGTAGCATAAATGTGCTACAAAGCAAACATAATACTTTAGCAACCACCAGAAAACTAGTTTTGCTTAGGCAAAGACCATTCACATCTTTCATGAATGCTGGTAATTATTCATACACATCATACCTTGTTTAAATGTAAAATGTAAACACGTTATTGACTTTTATATGAACAGGTCTCCTGGAAAGGCGGGAGACTGATCGCACATAACTTCATTATTTAACAGCTTTCACAATGTTTAAGCCTAAACTTATCAAATTAATTTATAAAAAAACAAAAATTAAACTCACATGAGCAGTTTCTTGTCTTCCCCAGTGGAGATAGAACAGGTAATCTGGCATGCGCTTCACTTGTGATTTTGATTCAGATTCGTGATTCACAAAACGAATCATTCAGACCACTTTTTGAATATTTTTGTTCAGTTCAAAGGAATCAAATTTAAAAGATTAGACTCAAATGATTCTTTCAACGAATCACACATCACTACATCTGCATGCATTTTTGCCCGTACAGCTGCTATTTTTTTGCGGTGTTCAGTCGCAAAAGTAACGAAAAGGTCTAGAGAAATTTATCGGAGTAAAAGTATCAATTTTCTCTTCAAAATGTACGAAAGTAAAAGTCCAAAGAAATATTTATATTATAAGTAAAGTACAAATTTTAAAAAACTGTACTTAAGTACAGTAACGAAGTATTTGTACTTCGCTACTATACACCCCTGGGTTCAGGTCCTGTGAGAACCAGGAAGTAAACATGTTCACATAACCGTTGATGAACGCGATTCATAGGTTACATTTTGGCTCTAATATTATGTTTGTACTTGACTAACAGTTAGGTTTAGGATTGGGGTTTGGATTAGGAAGTAGAGTAAATAAAATATACGGTCCTGTTGACTGTATTCTAGCATTTACAGCTAAAAATACAACTTGTTTTTGATGCCTCTCTGTAGACATTTCACCCAGAAACTTAAGTTCACACGTGGCCATACGTTCAACAGCACTTACTGCTCTGGCCATTTGGGGCAAGCCCGGTTCCAGATCAAAATCACTGAGGGTGCTTCTGAAAAAGTGGGGGTGCTCTGTATAAAGTGGAGATGTATCATAAATACACATTTTTTAATAGATTAAATCATGTTTAAATGTCACTTAAACAACGTAAAGAAAAGTTTGTTTTTTAATGTACAAAACATTTATTGCTTCTGGGTTTTTTTCCCCATGATCTATCGCTGAAATTGACAGCAAAATTCTGCGCCTGCAGATTAGGACATACTGATTTGCAAAATCATACACGTTTATAAGTTTTGATGCAGCATTTTCTGCATTCACAAAATGCCAGGATTTTTGTATGTTTGCTAGTATTCAAGAAAATCTGCTTGCCAATTTACAGTATTAGTCTTACATATTCAACTGAGCAGGGGTGTGCAATTATTTTGGTACTGGGGCCACATCAGCCGTTAAGTAGATCATGGAACAGAGAAGATAAAAATTTCTGCATAGTTTTATCATTTAAGCCCAGACATGCACTCAATGAATGATGCACAATTTTCTGAAGTGTATTCTGATGGGACCATTCTGCGATTGCTTGAAGTTTTGCTGCTATACTTTCAATCATGTGTTAGTAAAACTGAATAAAGGCTGAATACAATTATTAATTGATTATTTTACCATACTTCGGTGCAATGGTAATTTAGTATTCAATTTAACACTCTATATCAGGAGTCTGGTTTAAAAGTAAAATAAAATATTCGGGAAAGAGATTCTAAAAGCTTATTTTAATGTTGGCTGCAAAGTGGACCCATTTACTTGTTTTATTCTCAGAACATTATCAACCTGTTTACATGCTCGTGGGTCATAATGTGGGTCTTGTCAATGTTTGGCACCCCATTCAGCACACCACTGAATAAAACAGGCTGCATGACACTGATAAATGATTACTGCCAGAGTAACATTCGCATACAGGTGTGAGGGACTTCAGCATTTTACAAATAACACAAAGAATAAATATATTCCTCTCTCTTTTGGTTTTACTCGCATGTCCGCTCCATGCACTATTGAGCGCTAAGTTGTTGTTTGTTTTTTGCGGAGCGAAAGTGCATGCACTCGCATGTATGGTTGCCAGATTGCATAAATTAAGTATGACATAAGGCGAAATATTTCCAGTTTGTGCAAGTATAAATCTCTGATTGGGGTGTTGCATTTATCTGGCAACCCTGAGCATATTAAAAGATTGTGGATGCGCGATAGGTCCAAAAGCCAGATAAATGAAAGATCTAATAAAAAACGTTCATGATAAATCAACCGCGGGCAGTAGTTTGCCCTGGTCTGCAATTGAGAGTGCTCTAAGTTTTGTTTGAGGGTGCTTAGCACCCTTGAGCACCCCCGTAGAACCGGGACTGATTTGGGGGCAGCGATTCCAATTTCGGTCATCTTCGTGATCATTTTCATTTACAATAATAACTTTTGCATAAACCACTAAACCAAGTTAAACATATCAAATAATGTGCCTACGTTCCGTATTCTGTTAATTGTATCAGTAGTAAGTCATAAGGGGACACAAATGGCTCAGTTTGCTGACAGTAACTCATCCATTTTTGTGCAAAAACTGTCCTGGGATCTGATTTTTGAGCCAAGTAATGTTAAGCCCACCACTCACTGTGAGACAAGAATTTAGGGACGATATATTACCGAAATGACACCTGTCATTTATAGACACACTCTACTTCTCTGTCTGTCTTTCACACACACACACACTGACACTCACTCTCTCCTCAAATGAATTATAGATAGGTCCGGAGACAGAGCAATAATGCTTTTGTCACATCTATATAACATCTACCACTCTAACGATTTATCTGCTTTTATACACAGCCCTGGCTCAAAGGATCCTACTTGACATTTATGTGGGGTGTTATGACTGCTCAGTGCGAAAGGACGTCTCAATAGCAGTGACACTGACTGGAGAGCCAAAGAACCTAGGGCCCCAGGCATGCACATTTGCATTGGACCTTTCCCTGTGTCACTGAGAGAGATCAGTCTGCCTGCAAACTGTGCCAACATCCTCTGTGTGTGTTTGTATAAGAGAGGTTTTGGATACTTACGTCACACTCAGTCAGAGTCTGAAATTAAGAGGGGTTCGGGGCAAAAATTCCACCCAAAATGAAATTCAAAAAATGCCCTCGTAATGAATTCTTCTGTTTCTTATTTGTAACATCTGATATAGTTCTTAATATTCAAATATAGCCCTATTTATTCATATTATGGCATAAATATGAGTTGATGTAGATTTAAATCTTAGGGTAAGAGGTAATACATTCTCATTCTTAAGAATTGTTATTAATTTGATTTGATTAAATTAATGTATTTGACATAAACTGATGAAACAGTTTATGTTTTAAATGGTTAGACAAAAAATATGCCCTTATAAAAGTAAAAAAATGCCCCTGAAAATAAAAACCAGTGCCAATTAATGTAAAACTTAATTTCTGACTCTGCACTTTATATGTATGAATTTCATTCACACTGAAAAAATAAATAAATAAATAAATAAATAAATTATATATATATATATATATATATATATATATATATATATATATATATATATATATATATATAGTGCTGAAATAAAAATAGCAGAAAAGAGTAAGTATTTTCTACATTGAAAAAGTTAAAGTGTGAACTTGAAAATATTAAGTAAATTCTACATTTGTACTCAATTCAAATATGTCAAAATGAATGCTCTAGCTTATAAGTAATGCATCATCATTTATCAATCCTTGAGTAGAAAATCTTGTCATACAGTATGTACTCGCTTTTTTGAGTAAATTTCAGAGGTGAATAAGATAAGTAATTTTTACTTACATTTTCTTAGCTGGGGTTCCCCAGCATGCACTGGGTTTGAATAATTAATGAGCTTGCATGGTTTCACTGTTTGCAAGTTCATTTACACCATTATTATTTTAGATTTTGTTGCTATGTTTGGTAACTTCTTGTTTTATGAAATCTGAAGTTAATTTTCTACTCAAAATTATCTGTTCATGATTAAAAAAAAAAATATCTGTTGATTGTCACCGTCATCGTGTTTTGTGCACCAAGTGTTGAGTTCTGCGTGTGCAGCTCTGCATTTTACCGCCTTTGACAGTAATGCAAGGTAATGTTGTTTAATGGACTTTTCCTCAGAACTACACTTTTCTGAGCCATTGCAATTAAATGTAACCAACTTGTCCCAAGGAGATTTTTAGAGGATGTATGAAGTCTAACAATGTCCAACTGTGTATTTAAATCCACCGCATGAGATTTATATTTTTTGTAATTTTTCTTAAGTCATGAAAATTCCCACCACAGTGTCATTTTCACTGTATCGTGTTTAATAGAATTCTGTGGTGGAAATTATATTTTGAATATTTTTTTAAATAAAATGTCTTGCTGAGACACATTCAACATTTTATGTATCCTAAATACATAAATAATCATAATACCATCCTAATACACACAATTAAATAATATTTTTGCATATGTTCTGCAATTTGCCAGAAAAAATAAATAAAATAAATGACGACCAAATAAAATATTCTGCTCACGAGTGATATTTACCTTGATTTTTCTTTGTTTTTTTTTTCAAACATCACTTGTCTCATATTTTATCTCAAGCATGCTTTTGTTTACTCTTTAAACAAGTGCACAATTTACAAGTTATCAAAATCACTTTTCATACAACAAATATTAAAACAATTTGTTTATTTCACTCTGTTTAGATTATCTTAGTTTTAAACATGTAATGATTTGATTTTAATGATGGATTTTCATATTTTAATATTGAAAGTCTAGGTCTGTATCTAAAACTGGAAAATCTGTACATAAAATGCATTTGAAAAGTACTATTAATAAATTATGGTAAAAAGGCCTGGTAAAAAGTTTTAAGGAGACATTCATATAACAAAAAGGGAAATTTTTAAATATGTTTGGTTTGTTAAACATCAACCCCTGGGACATGAAAGTGCCAAAAGTTGAAGAAACACACAGGTCTCGGGGCACAAATGCCCTCAAAATAAAAATATGGACAAAAAAATGCCCTCATTATGAATTCCTTTTAAAATCCAACATATTTTCTAATATTTTATTCTTAGTCGAATTAAATCACAAAATACGATTTAATGCTGATTTAAATTTATAGTAAACAACCTTAATAAATGTATTTGGAAATTCTATTAATAATACGATTAAATGCAAGTATTTTACAAAAAAGAATGACACAGTGTTTTTTCTCATAAAGGTAAAAAATTCCCCTAAAAATCAGATCCTAAAAAAAGTTTTTTTACCCTGATATGCTATCTTTTGAGCGATTTTTCTTTAAAACAAATGCCACTTGGTTTGATATTTTGTCATTTAATGCAAAGATATTAAGTATCCAAACACTTTTTGGGCCACTGTCTCTTTTTAAACCCTAAAATGATTAAGTCCAGTTATTTGGCAATTAAAACTAAGAGCGAATTATACGTTTTATGCCCTACTTTTGAATTTCGAGGTGGTTGGCATTCCACCAGCAAAATGAATAATTCATAGCATGCACCTGCCTTTTTGTCACTCTCTGTCTCTCTTTCTGTCTCCATATCTTTCTCTCTGTGTCTGCATATTTGTTCTATCATTTCCATGAAAATGTATTACAATGACTTTCGATCCATAGTAATGGTATGTTTATTTTGAAGTTGTTCTGTGTTTAGGCCAGGTGTAACCACTTGTTGCTGGCTGTTTACATCAACACACACATACAGGTGTTTACATCATGGTAATCAATGCTATTGCTTAACATATCCACAAATAATCTAGTTACAAAGGGAAACTTTACAATCAGAAAGAATTCTAATAGATAAAAGTGTTATAAATATATAGTATAGTTCTAGTATACATATTGTTAACACATTTTAATGGTCTTTATATATATATATATATATATATATATATATATATATATATATATATATATATATATATATATATATATATATATATATATATATATATATATATATATATATATATATATATATATATATATATCAAATGTATTTTAATATAAATTAAAATTTTAAACTTATAAAACAATTGTGCTATTCAAGTCCACAGTAGCCTGGTTGTTTACCCAATAGCTTGGTCAATACATTTATTGCTGTACTTGCTAGTAACAGCTGAAATTCTGTACTAATGGAAGTGATGTTATTTTGGGGCAGTTTAGCCTTTCCTGCTATATCTTATTCTCTTCAGTTTGCTTTTCCTGTGTTCTGTATTGGATATTTTCTTTTAATTTTTCTGGATTCTGACATCCATAGCCAAAGCTTGCCTCTCATAGCTAGACTTTTGGCAATCTACATAAAGTCTGGTATTACACAAACTACAATAGCTAATAGGTTTGTAGACTTTGTATTCAGTATTTCTGTCTGTCCAAAAATAACAAGTGCAGATGATTTTACAGACAGAAAATGAAGTGGAATAAACAATTCTCCTTGTGGATATATAGTTACTGAGTTGATACAAGTTTGAGAAAAAATACTGGATTGGCCAAAGTTTGCCAGATTAGTGGCATCAAATATTTTGTTTGAAGCACATAATAGCAAGTAAAGCGGATACCCACAAGCAGAACTATATATTCTGCTTTGTTTTTTTTTTAGTTATGTTTGTGAAATAGTCTGTAATAAACTTGATAAAATGTGACTCTCACATTTTCTGCTATTTTTCTGTGTTTTTGTACAATCGCTCATTGAGACTACCACACCATTATTTATTTATTGATTTATTTTCTATGCGGGTCTATTATTATGGTACGATATATATTTCAAATAACCCAGCATCAAAATGGCATGCAGAAAACTGACTGTGATTGATCACTTTACATGTTAGTTAGATGGCTCTTCCTGTGTAATTGGACTGTTCTTGGCCAGTTTAAGCTGTCTGGCTGTGCAAGACTACTTTTGTTTAAAAGTGGAAAATAAATCTGAATGTAATTGAACTGAACCCTGAAACTTAACCACTGCTCATGGAGTTGTGTGTTGAATAGGAACACTGTGACAGGTCTTCAGTCAGATGAGGTTGTCTGGTTCTGTGTTTGTAGACAGGCCCTGGATTCAGTACCCTCTGATTTGTATTCACCTTAGAGGAAGTGGTAGTCTATCTCCTGCTGTAGGCTACTGCTCTGGGGTCAGAAAGATCACCTGCTCTCTTCCAACACTGCATAACAAAACCTTGTATATGGGATCTTTGTGTTTGAGAGAGAAATCTATTTTTACATGTTTTAGGCTGTCTTAAAGGGACAGTTTACCAAAAAATTTAAATGTTGACATCATTAACCGTTTACATGCACTTAAGAAAATGGTTTATTCCAGGGTTTTTGCAGAAAGCGGCATACTAAAACGTCATGTAAACAACATAGCGTTTCATTACCATTTAAGGGATTAAGAGAAAATGGTTTAACACCCAGGTTTCTCCTGGGAAATACGGCTTTTGTGGTCATGTAAATGCATAAGCAGTGTTGTTACAGGTATCTGAAAAGTGCGCATATACGTGAACAGACCAGATAACAAATGTCATAGGATGGAGCCCAACAAAAAGTCAACAAAACATAAAGAATTCAACATTTCTCGGTGTACAGTGGGTAAAGCACATACACTATAAACTATACCCATTTATACACGCCAATGTAAAATATCGACGGTCCCTCATGTTTGCGTATATTCACTCCTACATTGGGGGAATCCCAGAGTTTTACTTAAGAGGGAAACCCCACCATTGCAGTGCAATTTCGCTGCAGGTCATGATAGAAAGTTAAGAAAACAAATACGGCAACAACTCTGAAATATCTGGAAATAAAGCAAAGCAACGGGGAATAAAGTCTTCCTCGCATACCATGTTTATTATTTACACATGCGCCGCGGGGAAATTGCATTGCTGTGGAGAAAGCTGCTTACTGACTGAGCCGCATGTTTACGGGAGTAAAGAGTACACCACTTATACAGTGCATGTAAATGGGAACGCTACTTTCTCGCAATATGCCGCTTTCTCGCAATAAGCTGCTTTTCGTGTCCATGTAAACGTAGTCAATTTACTCACACTCATATTGTTCAGAACCTGTACATATTGTACAGACTTTCTTTTTTCTGTGCAACACAAAAGGAAATGTTAGGTATAATATTAGTCTCAGTCATCGTATTCTTTCATAGCATCTTTTTTCCATACAATGCAAGCGAAAGGTGACTGAGGCTAACCTAACATCTCTTTTTTGTATTCCACAAAGAAAGTAAAATGGGTTTGGAACAACGTAAGGCTGAGTAAACGATGACAAAAAATAAAATACAATGTGTGTGAACTATCACTTTCATTTGATTCAATTTGATTCATTTAATTAAATTTTAACTCTTAATTGAATCTTATTCAAAAGTTCAGCTGTCATTTGAGAGTCATTAGATATGTTATACACTTCATTCTGATTGTCATTGGAGTACTTTCTTGCTTTAATAGACATCCCCTCAAGCCTTGACAGAGAGCTGTTTTTCAGTGTAGCTCTAATGAAGCCAGTGGTTCAAACCCTGTTTGGGTGGCAGTCACTTTGGGTATCTGGTCATGATCAATTCTTTTATTTTATTTTTTGCGTGTATGGGTAGTTGACAAATAACATGACGTAATCTTTCGACAGGATTTCGATTAAAATGTATATGAATATAAGGGAAACTGTAGATTTCCAAATTTTTCACCATATTTAAACGAGTTATCACGAGTGAAATAGCAGATTATCAGTTCAAAAACACTAACTTTTCACCCTGTTCCTCACACAGTGTTATCTTATCTAAACAGTTTTATTATAGCATATGACTTGTAAGAGGATAAATCTTAATATTTGCATTTCATAACCAACTGCATTTACAAGCTTGTTTGAGTGTGACCACTCTCTTTTAGTGCCACACAGTGGGCATTTCACCTTGGATCTGCAAAGTACAAAATTCCTTGTAATCTCTTTTAGTAATTTAAATGAGGTCATTAAACTGCATGCATAATAATTATAAAAGAATTAGTTAATTGTAACATGGAGTATAACATGTAACTCTGGCAATGCCACATTAAATGCCCAAATGTGGATGTGTACATTTACAATATGTGAGTGTATCTCTGATTTTGTGTGTATATATTTACGTGTACAAACCTGGGTCTCTGTGTGTGTGTGTGTGTGCGCGCGCGCGCACGCACATGCGCGCGCAGGTTTTGAGAGATAGGCAAAAACAGGCAAGACAGTTTATTAATGAATCGGAATCCATCGCTGCAGGGGTAAGCATATGTTATGTTAAATAAATTAAATGAAATGAGCTAAATAAATAATGATGATTGGGGAGATGTCCAGAGAGAGAGAGAGCTAGAAAGAGAGTAAGCCCAAAGGCTGATGAGAGCTTTCTAGTAAGAGAAATCTTCATTTCCCTGAGGGTTGCAGTATTAGCCCCCCTGTGTACTGTCATTAGGAGTGATTAGCCCTCTGTGCAACACTCCATCAGACAAACCAGGGAAAAAAAGTTTCATAATGTGAGATTTAATTGTGAAGGAAACTTCAAAGGGCTAATGTCTTTCTTTACAGGGAGTGAAACATAAAAGAAGGCTGCAATTTTCCTGTCTAAAAACTTCTTTACACCCACAAATAAGCTCTGTTCCAAACCCTATTGAGCTGCTTTGCTGTCTGCATAGGCAACCTTCAAAGGTGCAGTTCAGGCTGAACACATTCTTGTGCTAAAAAAGAGACACGTTTTTAGAAGTTGAAGTTCTTTTTCATTTGGCACAGCATCTAAAAAACATGGGGCTCCTGTATGAGATGCTGAAAAAAACAGCAAGATGCTATGCAAAAGTGAACAACGTCCGTCTAGCGCATGTTTACATAGAAAAACAATGTAAAAAACAATGCAGATGGATGCTGAAATGCGTTCACTTTGAATGGCTGATAAAACTGCATTCTAACCTAAATGGAACCTAATAAGTGACTGATTTGGAATGCTCTTCATGGTAAAGGCAGTATAAGTAGGAAATGTGTTAAAGCTAGCAGCAACACATTGCATGGGAATGCTTCTGTGTAGTAAAAAAACCTTCAATTTGAGATGATATTAATCTTCGAAAATTCATACACTAGGTGGCCTAGTACAAAGTGCAAGTACACAATGTAAAGTACATCATTTGAGAGACAACTTTTGGTGAGGGATTTTCAAAGTTTAGAGTGAGCCCCCACTCTGACAAAATTTAGGAGACTACTCCCCACAGCTGCCCGACTCCCAGTTGGTGTCAATAGAGTTTGCTGTTGGCAAGTTGCTAGGCTGTGAGTTTGTCATTAGCATGTTGCTATGCAAAAAATGCATACACAAATATTAGGTAAAATAGTCCATTTTAAATTACACATTTGCTTTGGTTCTTCCCTTATCTGTCGTCTTGCCAAGTGTTCGATTGTCAACAGAGACGTCTTCTAACAACTAAACTGGAGAGGATAAATGATGCTATGTAATGCTAGCATTTGTTCTACAGGTTTACAATTATCAAAACAGGGTATAATTTAAAGTTTTTTCACACATTTCTCTACAAACGTTTGCTAACCAAGTTTTTTTTTTTTATTATTATTATTATGCAATGTATGAATTTCGTCTAATGTTTTTTCTTTTCTTTGAAGCTGCTTTTCAACCATCAGGCCAAACAGTTCTTATTGCAAAACCGTACCGTTCCATGCCGATCCAGGCCAGCTGGCACGGTTATGGTTTCTTTCTCCACTGTGGTATGGCGAAATCAGGTGAATGTACGCAACAGACCCATCTGTTGGCGATGCCATGAGACTTAAACATTGGAGCGAGTGCGCTATGGAGGATAATCACATTTTCCATTTTTTAGGACTGCTTTTTCCCTGGTTTTACTCTGCTGACAAACAGCAAAGACATGGACCATGTCGCAAAAAGGAAAGTAAAGAGAAAAAGAAGTGAGGTTTACCATCATTTACTGAGGGCTTGTGTTTGCCACTGGACACAAACATGCAGAAAGGTAAAAGTTCCCAGACTAGCTAAAAAGGATATTTATTGAGAAAATATTATATAAGTATTATATGAAAATTGTTTATGAGAATATATTGGTGTATTTTGAGTTTAAATGAGCTAGTAATCTACTTCCCTGACAGAAAAGGTGTTTAGAAAAATAAATGTAGGCTACAATACTAGTTAAAACCATCATAATAAAACCATGATGATACACTAAACGAATCGCCATGTACTAAAGCTATTCCACTAGCACAGTTGAGAACGGTTGAGTACGGTTCAAGTGGAAGTGCTACTGTAACCGTTCTGTACCGTGCTCAGAACCATTCGGCCTGATGGTGGAAAAGCGGCTTAAGTTGTGGATTTCCACGAGTTTCCAAGTTGGAAGTCAGACATCAAGTGCCCTTCCATTGCACTTTTCTTAGTAGGAAGTTGAACATTTGGATTTTCCTAGTTGAATGAATAGAATTTGGCTGAAACAATGCATTTTATAAGGCAGCATAATTTTGCTGCTTACTCTTTGAAACAGTTTTGCACCTGCTGTGCACCTATAATGCCTTTAAGGAATGTTCTGTGTTCAATACAAGTAAAGCTCAATTGAAAGCATTTGTGTCATGTTGTTGATTAACCCTAATTCAATTTTGACCTGTCCCTACTTTTCTGGTAAAAAAAAAAAAAAACAACAACAATTAAAAAAAAAATCTGGGTTAAAGCAAAATCCCTTTCAGGGCAAGTCAGTCCATTTGGCCGCCATTTTTGGAAAGCTCCCCAGCATCTATTTTCTATGTAAACAAATGGCATAAAAGAACAGCTAAAATCTCCAAAATGGTTGATCAAAATTATGATCAAAGAACAGTAAAGTTCAAATATTTCAAATCAGCTGTAAAGTCTGACAACAATAGTATTATAAATTGTGCTTCTTTGGCTCAGATCATGCTAAAAAAAAAAAAAAAAAAAAGGTAATTTTTCAGGCTGGTTCACCTAATGATCATGCATATTCTCAAGTTGATTGACAGCACTTTTATTTAAAAGGTGATAGACTATTTTACCTGTAAGGCGGGACTTCCTTTACTACATCTGTTGGATCGTTCATTTTAATACCAGTGGTCCACATATGCTAAATTATCTCTGGTTAAAGTGAGGCACTCAAAATGGAAGTAAATGGGGCCAATCCATAAACGTTAAAATGCTCACTGTTTCAAAAGTATGGTCACAAGACGTACTGTAAACAATATGCTTGTTAAAATGATTTTAGTGTGATAAAAATTGCTAACTAACATTTTCTGTCTAAACTTATATACAATGTAACACTTTAAACCCTAAAACATCCATAAAAAAACTATGATTTAAAATAACTTTACAGCTCTGTAACAAAATCTTTGGGTTCTAGGCAAAGGAGGAGATAGGAGACAGCGAACAGTCAAGGTCAGTGTTTTATTATTCTTTCTCAGTCTTAAACTTACTTAAACTCAAAACAAAAGGGCTCTTGGTGTCCAAACAGACACATACAGCTTCAGGCGGTGGCTCTGGTCTCTCTCTCCACTCTGACACTCTGGAGTGCCTTTTCAGTTTTCCCTCCGCCATCACTATAATGAAAGACAGGTGTTAGAGGTAATTACTGCCCAGGTGACGAGCCTTACTGCTCTCCCTCTCCCGCAGATTGACACATGACCACACCCCCCATGCCACATACCCCCACCGCCAACTCAGGCCGGGGCAACATCCGGCCTGCCTACTCCCCCCCCATTTCTGGAGAGAAAGTCAGCCACGACCATCTGCGCCCCCGGTCTGTGGACAACCTCAAATTTAAAGGGCTGAAGAGCCAGATACCAACGGGTGATCCTCGCGTTAGTATCCTTCATACAGTGGAGCCACTGCAGAGGAGCGTGATCAGAACAGAGGATGAAGGCCCTCCCCAGCAGGTAGTAGCAGAGTGTAAGAACAGCCCACTTAATCGCAAGACACTCCTTCTCGATGTTACTTTTCTTTGTCTCCCTGAAGGAGAGCTTGCAACTAATAAATAGCACTGGCCGTTCCTCCCCTCCCACCTCCTGCGAGTGCACCATGCCCAGCCCTCTGACAGATGCATCAGTCTGCAAAATAAAGGGGAGAGAGAAGTCAGGTGCTTGCAGAAGCGGCCCCCCACACAATGCAGACTTTATCTTAAGGAAAGCCTGTTGGCACGACTCTGTCTACTGGACTGGATCGGGAGCCCCCTTTTTAGTAAGGTCAGTCAGCGGGCTGGTGACATCAGAATAGCTAGGCACAAACCTCCGGTAGTAGCCAGCCAGCCCCAAAAACTGTCTTACCTCCTTTTTGGTCTTGGGCACCGGGCAGGCTGCGATCGCTGCAGTTTTGTTAACCTGTGGACGCACCTGCCCGTGACCCAAGTGGAACCCCAGATACCTAACTTCCACCCACCCAATTGTGCACTTCTTCAGGTTGGCCGTGAGTCCCGTCTGCCATAGCGCTCTCAGGAAAGCCCTCAGATGTTGCATATGCCGCCGCCAATCATTACTATAAATGATAATATCATCCAGACATGCAGCAGCATATTTATGCATTTACATTTATGCATTTGGCAGACACTTTTATCCAAAGCGACCTAAAGTGCACTTATTACTTCAGCAACCTGGAGTTAAGTGCCTTGCTCAAGGACACAATGGTGGTGGCTGTGAGGATCGAACCAGCAACCTTCTAATTACCAGTTATGTGCTTTAGCCCACTACACCACCACCACTCATGGCACATGCCATGTGCGGTCTGAGGATCTTGTCCATGAGGTGCTGAAATATGGCCGGGGCCCTGAACAAACTGAACGGAAACATCACTAATTGGTGTAATACGAACGTTGTGGAAAAAGCCGTATTTTATGGGGATATTGGAGTTAAAGGGATCTGCCAATAACCCTTTGTTAAGTCTAGCGTCAAGTAAAATTGAACCGCGGCCAACCGATCGAGTAACTCGTCAATTCGCAACATTGGATAAGCGTCAAATTTGGACACTGCGTTCACTTTCCGGTAGTCAACACAAAACTGGACCGAGCCATGGCTTTTCAGTACCAGAACTACCAGGCTGGCCCAATCGCTTTGCGACTCTTGTATTATGCCCATTTCAAGCATTACCTCTAATTCTTCTTGAACAATATTTTTCTTGTGTTCAGGAAGGCGATAGGGGCAGCTACAAACCACCACCCCTGGTATGGTCTCAATATGGGTCTTTACAAGGTTCGTGCGATCGGGAAGGGGTGAACACGTCCGCGAATTCCGCTTGCAACTGGGCAATGTCTGTAAGCTGCAACAGTGAGAGCTGGTCTCCATAAGGGACTGGGATGAATGAATTTGGTTTGGGAGATATCTCCGGCCCGAGCTCCGCCCTTTCCGGAACTACCATTGCCAATGCTACAGGCACCGCCTCCCTCCATGGTTTGAGGAGGTAGATTTGACGTGCCCCTCCCTTATCCGTTTGCCTAACCTCATAATCAAGATCTCCAACTCTTCGTGTGACCTCAAAGGGTTCTTGCCATTTGGCGAGTAATTTGGAGCTCGAAGTTGGCAGCAATACAAGTACTTTATCTCCCTGTGCGAATTCCCATAGTCGAGTGCCCCTGTACTACAGTCGGCATTGACGTTCTTGTGCTCGGAGCAAATTCTCCTGTGTTACCTACCCCAAAGTGTGGAGTTTTGCTCTAAGGTCAAGAACGTATTGAATTTGTTTTTTGCTATTCGAAGGTCCTTCCTCCCAAGCTTCCTGTATGACGTCAAGCATATGACGCGGCCGATGCCCATACAGTAGCTGAAATGGGGAAAACACTGTGGAGGCTTGTGGGACCTCTCGTACTGCAAAAAACTGGGGTTCGAGCCACATATCCCAATTTTTAGCATTTTCATGTACTAACTTACGAATCATGTTTTTCAAGGTCTTATTAAATCGTTCGACCAACCCGTCGGTTTGCAGGTGATAAACACTGGTTCGAATTGACTTCATGCCTAATTATTCATACAGTTCACATAGTGTACGTGACATGAATGTTGTGCCTTGGTCAGTGAGGATTTCTTTTGGAATCCACACTCGGGAGATAATTTTGAAGAGTGCCTCCGCAACACTACGTGCTGAGATGTTGCAAAGAGGCACTGCTTTCGGATATCGCGTTGCATAGTCCACCAGAACTAGTACAAAGTGATGCCCATGTGCAGTCCACTCTAATGGCCCGACGAGGTCCATGCCAATTCTCTCGATCAATGTCAGAGGGTGCAATGGTGCTTTTGGGGTGGCCGGTCGGATTCACTGACTGGCATTCACGGCATGCCGCACACCATTTGCGTACATCGCCGTGAATGCCCGTCCAAAAGAAACGGGCCAGTATGCGGTTCAAAGTTTATTTGTGAGCCAAGTGGCCAGCCATTGGGTTATAATAAGCCGCCTGGAAAAGTGTTTCCCGGCGGCTCTTTGGTACAAATAGCAGAGTTGTATTTTCTTTGGTCTGAGTGTCCTGCGTCACTTGATACAACCGCTCTTTAATAATAGAGAAGTGCGGGTATGTGAGCGCAACATTATGCTGGAGCTGTTGACCATCAACTGCTTTCACCTCGTCAAAGGCGTGCTTGAGGATTCATCATCACGTGACTGCTCCAGAGGTAAATCCCCCTCAGGGAAGCCCCTGAATACGGGAATTCCCCCGTCTGTGTCATCATGATGTGGAGCAGATGTCGATGGCCCTGGCACTGCCTCCCCCACCACAGCATCACATGTCACACACCGCAATACCGTTTTGCAGGATCCATCCACACACATTACCCTCAATACATTTTTAAAACCAGGCCAATTGGTTCCCAGAATTAGTGGATGGGTGAGGCGGGAATTAACCGCAGCCTTGTCTCTATGCCTTTTTCCCCTGAATTGTATTTCAATGGTAACCACTGGATACTTGTGAATGTCACCATGCACACACCTCACCCTCACCCGCTTATTCCAATCCAATGCCCTGCCTTGCACCAAGCGTTGGTGGATCGAGGTTTGAGAACAGCCGTATTCACCAAAGCTTGATGTGTATCCCCCTTTACTCTTACCGGTATCCGTTACGCCCCTGCCCAATCGTGGCCTGTGGAGCGTCGGGGATCTGGACCTGTGTCCCCACCTCCATCATGGACACCGATCCTGACTGTGTCCGGCTTTCCCACATTTCCAGCAGACTGGCCCAGCAGACCGGCCCAGGTCTTCCTTCTGCATTCGTGGGGGCAGTCTTGCCAAACTGGGGGGGATAGTGGAGGGAGACAGAGGGAGTAGGAGGGACAAACAAGGGGATGGTGTTTGGGTGGGGTTCCTCCCACCTCCGAGGAGCTAGAACTGGATGGGATTGGGAGGGATGGGGTGGGGGGGAGGGGGAAGGAACATGAGACACAGGATTTGGAGAGAGAGCAGGGAGAGAAGAAGGAAAAGAAAAAAACTGGATCACTGCCTCCTGGAAATGCCACCATGTAGTCCTCTGCTAGCTGGATGGCCTCCTCCAGCGACGCAGGCGGTGGCACTGGACCCACTCGGACATTCCTCACGGAAGCTGGGCGACGAACTGCTCCAGTACCAACAGGTCAACTACATCCACAACGCCACAGGTTCCCTCCACCAGCAACCATTTCCAGCAGACATCCCGGAGCTTCTGAGCAAAAGCAAACGTGTGGACATGCTTCCTGAAACTAAGCGACCGAAAGAGCTGACGGCTTTGTTCGGGGCTACAACCAACCTGTTGCTGGATGGCCTTCTTTAGATGGTGATAATTGAGGAGGCTGGCAGCGAGAAGTTGTTGTGCCGCCAGCTGCACCTCCCCAGAGAGTAAGGGCCATAGCCAGGCCACCCACTGGTCAGGAGGCCAATTCCAGACCTCCTCCATCTTCTCAAAGAGGTCCAGAAAGGCCTCCGGGTTGTCGTCTGGCCCAATCTTTATTAGGGCCGTGGGTGGGGTGGGTTCCGGAGAGGTTGCAGCGCCAGCACCTGCCGGTCCTCCGCTTGTGCCTGGTCAGGACTTGGAAACATTGTTCCTGCTCCAGGCGTATGTCCATGAGGGCCTGGTGTTGAGTCTGCTGGATGCTGGCGAGGGTTTTGAAGACTTCGCCCAGCAGTGAGGACTCCATAATGGCGTACTCCTCCAAAGCTGGGATTTCGGTACCACTGTAACAAAATCTTTGGGTTCTGGGCAAAGGAGGAGTCAGGAGACAGCGAACAGTCAAGGTGAGTGTTTTATTAGTCTTTCTTAGTCTTTACTTAAACTTAAAACAAAAGGGCTCTTGGTGGCCAAACACACACAGCTTCAGGTGGTGACTCTGGTCTCTCTCTCCACTCTGACACTCTGGCGTGCCTTTTCAGGTCTCCCTCTGCCATCACTATAATGAGAGACAGGTGTTAGAGGTAATTGCGGCCCAGGTGACGAGCCTTACTGCTCTCCCTCTCCCACAGACTGACACATGACCTCGCCTCCCATGCCACAAGCTCAAATAATACACAAGGTTAAACAGAAGTATTCATGTAAGTGCTTTTATAAAATTATATGTTTCACATTTTCTGCATTTAAACCATGCAACAATTTTCCCCATTCGCTTCCATTGTAAGTGCCTCACTGTAACCTCGATTTTTGCCTTTTTTAAGTAAAGGAGGGAGACGTTGAAATAATTTTTTGTGGTAATGAACATTTTGCCACAAATGCTGTCAATCAAACTTAACTTGTACTGAACCTGGAATATTCCTTTAAGATGCTGTGTACGTAGTTAGGCAGCTCAATATAGGCTTTGGAACAAAGCCATAACCGCACACACAAACACTCACAGGGTGTACCTCAGTTGTTCTAAACAACTGTACTGCAAATGGAGTCCATGTTGCAAAGCACATTTCATCAGTATTAGCATATTTGCTGCTCTCTGCCTCCACTGAATAATTGATATCTCATGCACTCATACTGAGGAAAGAGTAAGACATAGCTGCATTCAAATAACTTTTGAGATAAAAGAAAAATTGATTAAAAAAAGATAAGTAAAATTAAAAAAGGGAGACAGAAGCCCTAGGGAACACACTTTTCAGATCAAAGTCTATCCATTACTCTTATCTATAAAATATATTCTATGTCTCAAATTCTCCCCTTTCTGGTGTTTGGATAAGGTTTATTAAAGTTGTGGTTTAAAGTACACACAGAGACGGATAGAGTTGGCAAATTAATGTCCTTCTTTTTTTTTCTTTTTTTTTCAGGAGAGGTGCTATTTTTTATCATTTAGCTTAAAGTAGGTCTTTTTACCTTAATATATTAAGCCAATCTCAAATTTATCTTCAAGTTTCACCATCAGGATGTCCTTAAAGTAATGTTCTATTAATATTCTGTTAAAATTCTGCTTTTATTTAAAGATAAAAGACACAGAGGGTGGGCTCCTGCTTTCGGAAGTGGACGAATGTACTGAGCTCCCACTCTCAGGAGGTAGAGCTCAGGACGAAGTGGACGCTGAGTTGGCAGACGTACTTGCCCGGGCGGCTGTGAACATCGGGCTTGAGTGGAACCCTCCGCCCTGAGCGTTTGGGGCTGGATGATTGGTTTCTGGGCTCAGTACCTTTCTTCCCAGAAGTGCAAGAGGAGCTCGCAAAGTTGTGGAAGGTGCCTTTATCCGCCCGTACACGCTTCGCGAGCTCGTCCACCTTAACTACCCTCGACGGCGGGGCAGCCATGGGATATGTCGAGCTTCCCCAGGTCAAGCACACCATGGCAGTGCACCTGTGCCCGCAGGGTGCAGCCACCTGAAGGAACCAACCAAGGCTCCCTTCCCAGGCATGTAAGTTTTCTTCATCATCGCCATTAGTGGCGAAGGCTTACAATGTCGTGGGTCAGGCCGCCTCCGTCCTGCACGCCATGGCC
This sequence comes from Myxocyprinus asiaticus, assembly GCF_019703515.2. Lineage (NCBI taxonomy): Eukaryota > Metazoa > Chordata > Actinopteri > Cypriniformes > Catostomidae > Myxocyprinus > Myxocyprinus asiaticus. The sequence goes on from NC_059352.1 coordinate 8,859,244, forward strand.
ATCCTGCAGCTTCACCAGGCCAAGGCGCTTAAATATCTGCACGAGGGTAGAACCGACCCAGGGCTCATGCAGGAACTGCTCACCGCTACCGACCTCGCTCTACGATTGACGAAAGTCACGGCGCGCACCCTGGGTCAAACGATGTCCACTTTGGTGGTCCAAGAGCGACACCTGTGGCTCAATCTCGTGGAGATGCGTGACGCCAAGAAGGTCCACTTTCTCGATGCACCCGTCTCCCAAGGGGGGCTCTTTGGCAACACTGTCGAGGACTTCGCCCATCAGTTCTCGGCGGTGAAAAAGCAGACGGAGGCCATTAAACACATCCTGCCACGGCACGACTCGGCCGCCTACTGGCCTCGCCCACCCCAGCCACCGGCCACCGTTGCGGGCTCACGGGGCAGCACACCTCTCCCGGACAATCTTACCCGTGGGGCATCTGCTCTGCCTTGCCGCGAACCACCCGCGTGATAAATCCTATCGTCCCCCTGGTGCCGTTAGCGTAGAGGCTGGAAGCCTGGTTAGCATTTCCAGTTAGCATCTCTTTTCTCGGTATGGATTTGGACTCGGTCACCATGATAGCATGCCTTACAAACGAGCGTGCATATTCAGTGCTGGCCTGCCTGAGAACCTTCAGGCAGATGATAGCGGTCCCGGTGAAAAATTTCAGAGGCTCCTGGGGCATATGGCACCAGCACTGGCTACAGACTTGAGTCCTGAGGTGGGCATGGTGCCACAGCACCCAGCGCATGACTATCACACCACCGTGACGCCAAACTTTCAGCCCGATCTGGCATTTCTATGGGCAGGAGTTCCCTTAGAGCAGGTCTGGCTCGGATGCTTCGAATTTAGGCTGGGGTGCTGTGTGCAACGGGCAGGCAGTATCGGGGCTCTGGACAGGGCCCCGCCTGCAATGGCACATCAACTGCCTAGAGTTGCTGGCGGTATCGCTGGTCCTGCAGAGGCTTCAGAGGATTCAGGGCAAGCACGTGTTTGTCTGGATAGACAACACAGCGACTGTGGTGTAGATAAACTGACAGGGCGGCATATGCTCACATTGCATGTCGCAACTGGCCCACCGCCACCTCCTTTGGAGTCAGCAGACATTGAAGTCTCTGCGAGCCACTCACCTCCCGGGCGTCCTCAACCATGCAGTGGACGCACTCTCACAGCAGGTAACGCTCCGCAGAGAATGGAGACTCCATCCCCATGCAGTCCAGCTAATTTGGGAGAGATTCGAGGAGGCGCAGGTGGACCTGTTCGCCTCCCGAGAGTCCTCTCACTGCCCCCTTTAGTACTTCCTGTCCGAGACTCCCCTCGGCACAGATGCCTTGGCGCACAGCTGGCCTTGGGGGCTGTGCAAGTACGCGTTTCCCCCAGCGAGCCTTGTTGCACAGAAATTGTGCAAAGTCAGGGAAGACGGGCAACAGTCCTGATGGTTGCGTCGTACTGGCCCAGCTGGACTTGGTTCTCAGACTTGATGCTCCTGGAAGTAGCCCCTCTCTGGCGCATTCCCCTGAGGCAAGACCTTCTCACTCAGGGGCAGGGCATGCTCCAGCACCCACGGCCAGACCTCTGGAATCTCCACATCTGGCTCCTGGACGGGACGCAGAGGGCATAGCAGGCCTTCCGCCAGTGAACCACCCGCGTGATAAATCCTATCGTCCCCCTGGTGCCGTTAGCTCAGAAGCTGGAAGCCTGGTTAGCGCTTTCCAGCCCGTCACGATGACTCATCAGGATGATCCGGCTCGGCTATGCGATCCAGGTTGCCAGATGACCGCCCAGGTTCATTGGCATCCTATCCACCGTGGTGCGGTGTGTGATGCTCTGGGTAATGATCTGCTGGGAAACCCTGGGTCCGGCCCAAATTGACGTCATGTGGACGTCAATTTGACACATGCCAACTACCTAAACATCATTGCAGACCAGATACACCCCTTCATGACGATGGTATTCCCTGATGGCAGTGACCTCTTTCAGCAGGATAATGTGCCCAGCCACACTAAACACATTTTTCGGGAATCGTTTGAGGAACATTATGAGGAGTTCAAGGTGTTGCCCTGGCCTCCAAATTCCCCATATCTTAATCTGATTGAGCATCTGTAGGATGTGCTTGACCAGCAAGTCAGATCCAAGGTGGATCCACCTCGCAGCTTACAGGACTTGAAGGATCTGCAGCTAATGTCTTGGTTTCAGATACCACAGGACACCTTCAGGGGTCTTGTAGAGTCCATGCCTCTGCGGGTCGGCGCTGTTTTGTCGTCACCCGGAAGACCAACAGCATATTAGGCAAGTGGTCATAATGTTTTAGCTCATTTGTGTATTTCTTAATATTCTATTCTAGGCCTAGCTATACACATTATTGCATTCAATGATTTGATATTTATTTAAATTTAAAGCTAAAAACAGCTTATCAATCAGATTGAACATACATTTTAATCAATTTATTAAACTGAAGTATTTGATATAATACAATGATGCACAGTATATTTTTATTGTTAGAAAAAAACATACCCTTGTAAAGGTAAAAATTTCCCCTGACAAAAAACTCCAGGGGGCAAATATTGCCTCTAAATGGAAAATAACTTAGAATAACTTAGAAACACCCTGCTTTCTAGATTTCAACATTGAATATTGTTGAAAAGCCAATATCGGTCGAGCACTATACACACCTACAGTAATACTGTACCTCTCCTCTCCCATATGGCATTTATCAAATCCCACTATAAAGAAAAATCACAGATCTCTTTAATATCACAGTCGTTTCTCCAAGATGGCAATACGATTAAATGGAAAGCAAATAGAGAAGTCTCCTGCTTCTCAGATGTTTCTCCTGAGAAGAAATACTCCAGTAAACTCCCATGTGTCCCCTCAAGAGTTTCAGGAGAGATCTCAACAATCTTTCAGTGCTGTGCTCAGATTTGCCAAAATAAAAAAGTATCAAATCAAAATTCTGATATCTCTGAAATTTCACATTAAATTCTCCCAAAATCTTTAGGAGAAAAATTTAGGTGAGACATCTGAGACAAAGTTGTACTTTAATAAAACCTAATTAAGTCTCCTGAGCTATGAAAGAACAACATCTTAGCAAAAAAAAAAAGAAGAAAACAAAAAAGAAAAAATTTCATAGGTTCCCTCAAAAGAAAGAATGCTCAGGGGCTTGAGTTCTGGATTTCATGCCAGATTTTTTCACACATCTGCTCCCTTTCCTGAACCTGCAGCTTCTTAAACTCTTGAAACTGTTTGTTGAAGAAAGCGAGAAACAAACAACAACAACCAGAGGCTGATGAATGGGTCTTGGCATAGGAGCTGGGATCGAAGCGATTGATCCGTTCCCGGCTATCTCAGCGGCGCTTTTACCCTCTGTCAAACCCCTGCTAGAGGGAGACGGATTTTGTCAGCCACAGCAATGGATTAATGGTGGAGAGGTGACAGCTGGAGCCAGTGTTGTGGCCATCCCCTTGGGCAGGGTGTGCATGGGCATGTATGCGTGATGGATCAGAAATTCTTCACAAGGTAGATGCGTTGACAGCTCCAAGACCTGTAGATTGTGTTGTCTCTTTCCAGGTAGTGCTAGTGATGTCCCACAGTGGGACTGTTCTTGTGTGGGCAGGTCAGGAGTCCAGTGGATGAATTCTAACTGAATAGGTCACCCAAAATGAAAATTCTATAATTTAAAAAGATGTTTTCCTTTATCGGATTGAGGTTATAACGGTTTAAGCAAAAAAACGATCGACACAAGCAGATTTTTGCCCTTTACCCGGAGATTGATCTGCATGTAAGCATATTTACTAGCATTTTTAGCAGCTTATCCGATGTGCGCATGTGTCATGCGCATGCCTGTTTACTTTTTGATGTTATAAGCAGAGACTAGCCCAAAGATTTCAAATCTCATGTAAATGTGGTTTTATTGTGTTGTTGGATTTTCAGCCTGACCTCATGAAAATTACGTGACTGTGGCAACATTTTTGCAAAATGAAATTACGTGGTTCATTACATGTATCACTGATGTTTCGAGGTTAAATGTCCACTGAGGGGCGCTAATAGCAAGTTAAGTGTTCCCCAAAAACTATTGTTTTTAAGGTTAATGCTCTATGGAGTTTTAAAAGAACAAAACCTACCTCTCTAACCTAAACCTTTAACCGAAACCCAACCAATACTGTCATTAAAAGCAAATGTGAGTGTGATGAGGAGGAGGGTGGGGCCAAGCCATGAGGACACACGCCCGGCCCTGAATCGGGCTAATCAGCCAGGAGGGGGGATAAAGACGAGCCAGAGGAGCCAGTTCGAGAGAGCTGCATGCAGCCACTGTGTGTGTGTCTATGTGTTTGTGTTTAAGTTCATTTGAGTTAATTTATATTATTAAAACATATGTTGACTGTTCAGCCGGTTCCTTCCTCCTCCTTGCCCACCTTACACCGTTACATTGGTGCCAAACCCGGAAAGGAGGAGGGATGCGCTGTCATCCTGACAGGGGAGCAGCCGCGGCTGTCTGCCTGGGGACGGAGGGGTCGCTGCCAGCCGCAGAGTGTTGGAGGAAATGCTGTTGTCCACTGAGAAAGGGGAGGAGCCATTCCCTCCGCCAGGGGTCAGAGGACTCGCTGCCGTCCACCAGGGGAGGAGCGAGCTGTCATCCACCAGAGGTCAGAGGAGTGGCTGAGGACCAGGCGACGGCGTGTCCGAGGATCGGTGAGCCAGTTTACTCTTTCTCCTCTTTCTCTCTCTGTCGCTCTGCCTTGCTCTTTCCCTCTCCCCTTTCCCTCCTCTCGTCTCTCTCCCAGGGCTCCAGAAAGGCGGGGAAGACCTGCCGGTAGGCAGGAAGGGAGGGGAGGGGAGTACGTCATGCCAGGCCTGAGTCGGGCAATGGAGGAGTGTCATGAGGAGAAGGGCGGGGCCGGGCTGTGAGGACACACACCCGGCCCTGAATCGGGCTAATCAAATGGGAGGGGGATAAAGATGAGTCGGAGGCGCCAGTTCGAGAGAGCCACATGCGGCCGCTGTGTGTGTGTGTCTATGTGATTTGAGTTCATTTATGTTATTAAAATTTATGTTGACAGATTTTCTTAATAAGCTGATTACTGTTAGTTATCAGTGTAATGGTGAGCATGTAAACAAACTCAGTGATAGTGTAAGATGGTAATACCATGATACTAAAATTCATGTATCATGATATTTACATAGTAAATGTAGGTAGTTTTTACAGTACTTCCAAGAATATCATGGTACTATCATGGAAGATGTCCAAAAAAAAAAACATGGTATTACCTTTTTTTTTTTTTTTTTTGAAAAGTGCATTTACTCACTCTTATGTCTTTTCAAATCCATTCTTTTCTCCTTTTTTTACCTTGCTATTGAACACAAAAGGATATATTTTGAACAATGTTTACACTTGTTGTTTTCGTACAATGACAGTTCATAGTGACATGTCTGTCAAGCTACAAAAAGTTCAATAAAACACAAAAGTAATCCAAAGGACTCATACGCTACATATTCCAAGTCTTCTGAAGTCATAGAGATTTATGTTTTTCGTATTTATGTCATTATGTGCTGATTCCCCACAACCAGAACTCACAAATCTCAATCAGCTTGTGTTTATTAAAAAAAAAAGACTTGTTGAACTGGGTTTGATGTCATTTATGTTTAACACCATAGGTTCTTTTTGCATGTCATAGCTGAAGACCATGTGCTAATTAGAAAATTTGGAATAGACAATGAGATTTGACAGCTATTGTCGTTTTATTAAAAAACGAGAGTGTAAATTCTTCAAATTTGATAATTTTGTGTTGATTGGAAAAATGACAGCATACAGGTTTGGCATGACATGAAGGTACAGTAAGTACATAAATAAAGACAGAGCTATTCCTTTAAATGGTATGTCCATTTTACGGAGTATTCAATCAAGGTGGGTTCAACAGCTCTGTATTTGTGTATACTGTACAGTGTGCTATGATGAATTTAAAACATTTAAGCTGTAGTTTTCGGGTATGTCTTTTCAGCATCACAACAAGGTCAGAAAACTTATTTTTTATATATATATATCTATTTTTTTTATCATACACTCCAGAATTTTTTTTCCATCCTAATTTTTATTCAGACGGTGCAATACTTTATTTTCATATATTGGAATACAAAAACCCTTCTCATGTGAAAAGAATATGACAGAACACTGAAGGTCACAATCTTTAGAGCTCTGGGGCAAACCATTCATTTAAACTCCTTTGCCAGGGTTCCAAAGTACCACACTCTTTTTTTTTTTTTTACATTTGGTGAGGCGAGATGTCATTAGCATTCCACCACCACAGCATCTGCAATTTCTGCAGTGCCACACAAACCATTGTGTTCTCACCCAAAATATTCCCTGTCAGCTCACGAAGACAACAGAGTGTGTGCTCTCTCTCTAACACACACAGAGTAATGAGGATAAAAATGTAAGCAGACAGGGATGGAATTAACAAAAAAAACTTTTCTCCCTGCACACTTTCAAAACGCCAGCCCCCAGCTTTCCTCCTCTTCCATCTAGCAAATTGTGCCTTCTTTAAATCTAATTAAAACACAAATACTGTACAGTGACACTTCACTCTTTTTCTGTGTGTTCATGCATAGCTGGTGATAAAAACAGAGCATTATGTCATACTTACCAAGGCACTACATAAAGTATTGTGCGAGACTGAGTGCCTATAATAAGAAAGTGTGGATATCATTCTTTTGATTCTAAAATGAGTATAATACACTTACACTTACCTATACAAACTAACCAGATTAACTTACCAAATAGACATGGGCTGCATCCCAGTTCACATACTATCTGTATGCATCCAAAATCATAGTGTGTTAAATATTGTATGCCAAAGTTTGCAGATGCTACAGTATTATATCTGTGATTTGACACACAGAAATTTGTATTTTGAAATTTTAAAAGTATAAAGCCTTTGTGCTATGGAAGAGGTTAAATTTGTGATGGGTCTCTAGTTGTAGAAAATTGCAGAGAAATGCGAGGCCAAAGTGGCCACAACTAGGAATATCATAAAATATTATATATCGATTACTGATCGGCACGTTATCTTATCGATATATTTTTGAGGCATCACTATATTAAAATTAGCCGAAATTTTAATTAGAAGCCCAGTTTGCTTGCTTTCCAATACACTCAGTTGGCCTCTGTTTAACAGTCTAGAAAGAGAGTAAGCCGTAAGGGTTCTCACCTGAGATGAATTGCTGGTAATTGCTTGTTTCTGTGTTCACAGTGAGAGGAGGGGAAAATAAAAGGGCCAGTCCCCAGAGTGTGAGAGAGGGAGAGCCCAGCTGAGAAGCTGTTTGTTTGTTGGCCGCTGCCATTGAATTGAAGCTGCACCGTTACGCTTGAGCGAACGTGTTTTATTTTGTGTATCAATAAAAGTGACATTCCTGAGTTGGAATCACCATCTCTTGCTTCCTCATTTCATTGAACCCGTTACACTGGTGCCGAAACCCAGGACAAAGAGAAAGAAGGATACGCTGCCATGGAGTCATTGCCACTGGAGGTAGTCTTCAGGTCCCTTGCCAGCATCCACCAGGCACAACACCAGGCCCTCGTGGACCTACGCGTGGTTTTTTGAGGCACTCCATTGGGCCCAGGAGGATGACCAGCGGGTGCTGTGGAGCTCAGTACCCCAGGGAGGGGGTGGCTGCTGTGACCCTGGCAGCAGCGAACCCTCATGTGTCACTCACGAAAATGGGGTCCCAAGATGATCCGGAGGCCTACCTTGAGCTCTTTGAGCACACGGCCAAAGCACTGAGATGGCCGCAGGAACAATGGGCAGTGCATCTTCTGCTGCTGCTGACCAGGGAAGCCCAGATCGTGGCGCAACAACTTCCGGTCACCAACCTCCTGAACTACAAAATGTTGAAGAAGTCCATCCTGCAATGGGTCGGCCACAGCACAGAAGAACATCGCCAGCACTTCCGCTCCTTGATGCTCAGCGAGGTCACCGCCCATTTGCCTTTGCTCAACAGCTCCGTGATGCCTGCTGGCTGTGGGTGCTGGCTAAGAAGGACAGCAACGCCGATGACGTCATCAACTTGGTGGTGCTGGAGCACTTCATCTTTCGACTGCCGGAGGGGATGTCCGAGTGGGTCCAGTGCCACTGGCCGGCGTCACTGGACGAAGCGGCCCAGCTGGCGGAAGACCATCTGCCGGCATATCCGGGGGCCAGCATGCCCCACGCCCTTTCCCCCCCCCCGCTGTCTCTTCCCTGGCACTCTTTCTCCCCTCCTTCCTTCCACCCTATTCCGTTCCCCCTGATGAAGGTGAGGTGTGTGCACGGGGATATTCATGATTATTCTGTAGTGACTGCCATGATAATGTCCCAGGGTCAAAAGCAGAATGTCAAGGTGGTGGTTAGTCCTTGCCTCACCAATCCACTAATTTGGGGTACTAATTGGCCGGCATTTAGATTATTATTGAAGGGGTTGTGTGTGAATGGGTCCTGTGAGAAAGTGAGTCAGTGTGGGATGTGCGACGCGCTGGCTGGGGAGGCGTGGCCTGGGCCGTCTACATCTGCTCTGCATCAGGCTGACTGTAGGGAAGGGGAGGTGTTATCCTCTCCCGCCCTTACTGAATTTCCGGTAGAGGATTTCCCTCTAGATCAGCCATGAGATGAAACCCTGAAGCATGCACTTGACCAAGTGATAGTGATTGATGGTCAATGTCTTCAGACAGGCATCGCACTCACATATCCATATTTTCAATTCTAAAAGTTCGGTTGTATAGAGTGACACAGGACACTCGAACAAAGAAAAATACAACCTAGATGTTGGTACAAAAGAGCAGTCTGGAAATGTTATTACAGGCAGCTCATCATAATCCAATGGCAGGTCACTTGGGACAGGAGAAAACACTAAGCCATCTCATGGCCCATTACTATTGGCCAGGCATTCACGTGGATGTTCGCCGGTGGTGTGCAACATGCCGTGAATGTCAGCTGGTGAATCCACTGGCCGCTCCAAAAGCACCATTGCATGGACCTCATCGGGCCATTAGAACGGACCACACATGGGCATCACTTTGCGTTAGTCCTGGTGGATTATGCAATGCGATATCTGGAAGCAGTGCCTCTGCGCAACATCTCAGCAGGTAGTGTTGCGGAGGCACTCTTCAGAATTATCTCCCGAGTGGGGATTCTGAAAGAAATCCTCACTGATCAGGGCACTGCTTTTATGTACACTATACAAACTATATGAATTACTGGGGGTTAAATCAATTCAGACAAGCGATTGAAAAAAAAAAAGCGATATAACCTTTCATAATCCAGTAAGGAATCCAGTTTATCAGTTCCCGATTGACCAAATTATTGATGTAACATGGGTTGCAAATTTCCTGGTGGATATGTTTGCACAAATTTGAATAAAAATGCAAAATTACAGTTATAATTCCAAAATGACAATTGGATCACATTTACTGAATGTTGCGTTTCTCATGTAACAATGCTGTTTCACTTTTTTTTTTTTTTTTTAAATAGTAGGCAGTATATATGTATTCAATAAGTAGAAAGCTAGTATTCCATTCAGATCAGGCCCTTTGACTTTTAAGTGTGTAGTAGTATGCAAATTGGGATGCTGCCATGCATATAAATCAAAGCTAATTTACTCTGATATAGACCGCATCACAGTACATCACAATATAAAGTTTGCAAGTCTGCAAAGGACAAAAGGGAAAAGACAGAAAAAGACAGAAAATGGACAAATCAAGTTGTTGTCTGAGCAAAGGGGACGGAGGGAATGGGAGCGGAGAAGGATTTTTTTCAGTTTTTGGGAGTAGCCTGAGAATTGAGGGAGACTTTTTCCCCTGTCCTCAACTGGCCTATTCATCTGTGTCACAGGCCGACGCAGATGTGAGGGGGAAAGAGAAGAGTTAATTTTAAAGCGGATCTCAGCAAGAAAACACTGTTTCTCAGTGCTCATCAATCTAATCTATTATCCAGCTTGCTCTGAGTGGGTTATCTGAGAAATACAATCTCCTGATGAAATAAAAAAAAGGTATTTTTTGCACACTCAACCTTTTTCTTTTTGCTCATGTTGGCTGCACTGCTGTATGAGTTCCTTTTATCGCTTTCATGTTTTCTCTGTTTTGTTATCGTCTCTCATTGAAGATGAGAAATCATTTATTTATTTATTGCTTTTCATCATTAAAGTCAACATGAGTCGTTGTACTTCCGTAATCCAACATATTTCTGTGTGAAAAACGAAGTTGTGCAGGACTTGATTTTTTCCATCAGGAATTGTTTTTTATTCTTTTATTGACAAAACTCCAGAACTACATATGGTAGCACAGTGTGGTCAACAACAAGAACAGAAATATGAAGAACAAAATCACAATGGCTTCTGATGTTTCTGTAAGTACAGCTATGCTGTCAATGATGTCTGGTGTGAACAGCTCACTTGAGGTCATTCCACAGCATCTCTATTGGATTAAGTTCTGGGCTCTGACTGGGCCACTCCAAAAGGGGGGTTTTCTTTTTTTTAAGCCATTCTATTGTGGATTTATTTTGATGTTTAGGGTCATTGTCCTGCTGCATTACCCAACTTCTACTGAGATTCAGCTGGCGCACAGCCACCCTGACATTATCCTGTAGAATATCTTGATAAAATTGGGAATTAATTTTTCACTTGATGATGGTGTAGGATTATCCACAAACAAAGTCATCAAATGAACATAACACCACATTCCACAGATCAGAGAGATCCCCCACCAATCCATTAGAGAGTCATAAAAACGAATCCATGGTGCCTAAATTGCTGAAGGAGACCGTCTCCACCATTCCTGCTTAATCTCAAACTAGTGTTTGTAATCAGAGAGCTAACCCATATGGACAACCCTTCTTTGTTCCACAAACTTAAACCCTCTGTAATGGGGGCCTGGGTAGCTCAGTGGTAAAATATGCTGGCTACCACCCCTGGAGTTCGCTAGTTCGAATCCAGGGCGTGCTGAGTGACTCCAGCCAGGTCTCCTAAGCAACCAAATTGGCCCGGTTGCTAGGGAGGGTAGAGTCGCATGGGGTAACCTCCTCGTGGTCGCTATAATGTGATTTGTTCTCGGTGGGGCGCATGGTGAATTGAGCGCGGATGCCGCAGTGGATGGCGTGAAGCCTCCAAACGCGCTATGTCTCCGTGGCAATGCGCTCAACAAGCCACGTAATAAGATGCGCGGGTTGACTGTCTCAGACACGGAGGCAACTGGGATTCGTCCTCCGCCACCTGGACTGAGGCGAATCACTATGCGACCACGAGGACTTAGAGCGTATTGGGAATTGGGCATTCCAAATTGGGAGAAAAAGGGGAAAAATCCCCCCCAAAAAAAAAAAAAAAAAAAAAACCCTCTGTAAGACCAAATGGCCAAGTAAGACCTTGTGACCTTAAATGCATAAATCCATGGCCATATTTCACGAAACGGAGACTCGTGAAGGAATCCATGAACGTTGTACCTGAGTTAACTCTCTTAAATGTACAGAATGCATTTAAACTTACAATGTACACCATACCTAGCCTTGCTAGATAATTCTGAAAATTACTTTGACCTGTGATTACTTTCATAACTGACAAATGAATGATTATAGCATGATGTACCTTTTAAAATATGTGTAGTGATTTGTAATCACTTCTAACTAACAAATCAGTAAGTATAATTGTTAATCTTGTATTATTCATCTCATTCTACTAAGAATGATAACTAACCTGATAATATACCCTGACAATCAGGTTTCTCATAACGTGTAATGTTTTATCCATGTTGTAAAACCAATGAATTAACCAGTATGATTGGTAATCAGGGATTTTCATGTTTTGTTACTTACACGTGTTATACCCATGAAAGTATGTCACAGTTAGTATGTAAATGCTTGCTTGTTTACGTAGAGAATGTTGTTGACAACGAATGTCATGTCTCTTGCAACGTTTTCAAGATATAAAAGTTCATGATTAAACATTCACTATTTTGAGCGGGAATCTACCACACAAAGGATCGTAAATCAACCGTGAAGAAGACAGACCAGTCGACCATGTGACTCTGAAAAGCCACTTCTGATTGGCTTAGGACACCTTTGGGGTGTGGCCAATTTCATTTCAAAAGTTCCTAAACAGGAAGAACACACTCTCTTACCTTCTTCACAGCTTCTTCTCTACTCATCTCTTGCTTTTCACTGCAGCTCTTCAGCTCCAGATCCTCTGTGCCATGTAGTGTTCAGGAAAACTCGGGACCCAGAGTCCCGACGAAGCCTCTCACTCTCTGCTCTACAGTTCAGACACCCAACGGGAGTCGCGAGTCCTCCATGCAGAAGGCCTCACTTCATCCAGACAACAAACTATCAGCGATCATAACAGAGTCCAAGACATCGACGAAACGAACTTTCTTCAAATGCCAAAGAGCCAAGCAACACAAGGAAACACAACAACATGCACGTACATCTCCAGACTTTTGCTCAAAGTGCTGGTGTATTAGTTAAATACTTTGGGTAATCCAATTGCAAATCGATGTAGACTCAAAGAAGGATAGATAGTTCTTAAGGCATTGTCAACAGACTCTATGTATTGATCATTTATTTCACATTCTGTCACAACTCACCAACCTGTTTCATGTTGTATGTGTTAGATTAGTTTTATGTTTAGAATAGCAATAAAGTTTGTCTGTATTTAAAGATAATTTGACTGTGATATATTATGATTAAATAATCCCATCCCTGTTTTTAAAAGATTTCGCTTCAAAGCTATACCTAAATATGTGTAATATTATTTTCAATATTATTGAAAATAATATTGGAGTAATATTATTTTCAATAAGCCATGAGAATAATATTACTCCAATAAGTGAATTAATCATAATTCCCTTATTAAAGCTAATTCCTTACAATAGAAATTGTGAGAAGAAACAACGAGACGTATTACGATTTTAATGATGGAGAATTGTATTCAGACAAATAATCTAGTTATTTGTTAATTATAGAGTTTATAATGGTTGTCGAACGTGACTAATTCCATTATAAATTTCCTTACATAATAATGTAGGATAAGGACAATTTAATTGAATTCCTAACTCTCACATACTAAATTTCCTTACATATAATGGTGGGGGTACGCGGGCATTTTAACCCATCCTGTGTACATTTATACTACCAAAATTCCTACAATGGCAAGCGGTCCAGGCCCCGAAGCAGCAAAGCAGCCCCAAATCATGATGCTTCCTCCACCTTACTTCACCATTGGGATGATGTTTTCACGTTGGTATGCTGGTATGCAGTGCTCTTTTTTACGGCATAAAAAAAATTCAGCCGTAGTTTCATCAGTCCAAATGATATTTTCCCAGTAGCTCTGTGGAGTTTCAAGGTGGTCTTTGGCAAACTTAAGGTGCGCAGCAATGTTTTTGTTGGAAAGCAGCAGCTTCTTTTGTAGTGTCCTGCCATGGAAACCATGCCTGTTTAATGTTTTCCGTAGAGTAGACTCATGAAAAGAGATGTTAACCAGTTCCAATTATTCCTTCATGTCTTTAGCTGTCACTCTTGGGTTCTTTTTTTACCTCATTGAGCATTCTGTGGTGTGTCCTTTGAGTCGTCTTGGCTGGATGGTTACTTCTAGGGAGAGTAGCCACACTACTAAATCGTCTCCATTTATAGACAGTTTGTCTAACTGTGGACAGAAGAATACCTAAGCTCTTCGAGATAACTTTAACCCTTTCCAGCTTTATGCAAAGCAACAATTCTTGATCGGAGGCATGGTCCACATCAGCAGATGCTTCTTGTGAATAGCAAACTCAAAATGTTTGAGTGCTTTTTATGAGTCAAAGTAGCTCTAACCCACACCTCCAATCTTGTTTCATTAATTGGATGCCAGGTTTGCCAGCTCCTGACTCTAATTAGCTTTTGTTGACATCATTATCCTGGGGTTCACATACTTTTTTCAACCTACACTGTGAATGGTTGATGTATTCAATATGTAAAAGAACAAAACAATAATTTGTGTGTTATCAGTTAAAGCAGATTTTGTTTGTTCATTAGTGTAACTTGAAGAACAAACCAGATTTTAAGACAAATGTATACATAAATGCAGGTAGGCTAATTCCGAAGGGTTCACATAATTTTTCTTGCCACTGTGTGTGTGTGTGTGTGTGTGTGTGTGTGTGTGTGTGTGTGTGTATATATATATATATATATATATATATATATATATATATATATATATATATAATTGCAAAAAAAAATTAAATAATCTAAATTATTGCAAAATATGAAAATATTTGGCCAACATACGTATATTATATTATAATTAATAAATTGTTTAATTTATGACATTAAAACATGTGCCCTGATTAAAAAAGTGACAAATTGCCCCAACCTGAATTTCAAGAAGAAAATTGTCGTCTTAAGAACACATTTAAGCTTTTCGGTTAAAATCTCCCTTTATAATAAAGTTGATTCTCGTCTGAATATGTCAGTGTGGGGTGATTATGTTAGAAATATGGGTCACACTTTATATTAGGTGTCTTTAACTAATATGCATTAACATTAAAATACTTAAAATACAATGTATTTACTGTGTAACTACATGTTGTTCTGCAAAATTCTCACAAGATTTGCTGCTACTGAGGTTGAGGTACAGGTCGGTTTAGGCGTAGGGTTTAAGTTAACATTAGGGTTTAGAGTTAGGTTAGGGTTAGGTTTAGGGTTAGAGGTCAGGTTAACAGTGCAACTACACATGTAATTAAATGCAGGTACTTTAAATGAAAGTACAATGCAACACCACGCATGTACATAATAAGTACATTGTATCAAATGCTTAAATACATAGAAGTAAGACACCTTATATAAAGTGTGACCGAAATATGATAATAGTGAAAATTTACTTTGGAGGGTAGAATTCACCAAAATTGTTTCAATTAAAGTGCTAGAGAAAACACACTTTTTTTTTCTCCAATTGGTCACAGAACCTTCTATTTAACAGCCTATTACAGGTTTTTCTGCTAATTTAAACAGTAAAACAATTATGAAACATATACAATTTAAATGGTAACATGCAAAAATAATCAATAAATTATACAAATTGTTGTTTTAGTCGATTAATAAATTGCATAACATTATAACATAAACATAACAAATTGCCTCATTAAAAATGTGACAACTTTCCCTGACATTAATAAATAATACCCCTGTCCTGAGAACATCAACTTTTCAGTTAAAATCTACCTTCATGATATAAAGTAGGTGACTCTTCCCAAAATGTATGCCAATGTGATTTTATTGTGTTCACTTGTTTACCCATCGGCTATCACAAATTATTATCATATTGGAATTTTAGTTTGGAGTATAGATTCAAGAAAATATTTTTTTTTTGAAACCAGTATACAAAACCACTGCTAGATAAAACACATTTCTGTAATTGGACTTTTGACTAAAAACCTTGTAGTTACTGAGATATAGTTCTTGTGACAACTTCCCCACATGACCACAAGCCCTGGTCTCCCTTATGTATGTTGTTAGTAAGGGTTTCTAGACAAACTTCAACTACCATCCAGCCTCTTCCATGACAGCAACAAATAAAGTGGGATGCTGCCTTAATTTCTGTTATGGTGCAATGCCATACTGTCCATTCACTTTGATATGTGAATAGTCTTGTGCTTAATGGATGTGCTTGAGAGAACGCACTTCTGCAAGTCAATCAGAAGAAGTAATTGTGTTTAATATGTGCATCTCGCCATTCAGCCCAAGAGATTTCTCAGCTCTGTGATCGCTGCCAAACCTCTGACGACCTGTCGTCTCTCATGAGTCCTCTGTCACCAAAAATAAATTGCCTGCTCACTGAATGGGTCACAACAACAGGCGATGTCATTACTTTCACGGCAATTGATCACACGTTCGGAGAGAAAAGTCAATAGTCAACATAATTGTTAGTGGTGTTGAGCCTCACTTTGAAGAGGTCTAGTTTGTAATGCATGCAGCTTATCTCGCAACCCTCTGTTCATGTCAAATTGTGTGTATCTTTTGTAGATCAAGGTTTTTTTTGAATCACAACATAATACATACTTTTAATTGTAAAATAACCCTGTGTCCAGGAACATTGCAACAAATGATAAAATCTAGTCGATAAAATAAAAAAAATATAAAAGTATCATACGTAAAACATTTATTTTCCTAAGCAGCTTCAACTGCGACATTTTGCCACTTTGTTTCTATTTCTGTTGCGTTGTTTTGTGTAAATCTCATTGTTCTAAAATCCCATAACTGCACGAAAAATACCCATTTCTGATTGACTGTGATTGTAGTGCATCATTTCACTTTCAGTGTTGACAGACAAATGACTTTGCTGGAAACTTGGCATGTCTGGCTCGAACATGGTTTAAGAATTAATCGAAATTTAGCAAAACCCTTGATGTTGTTGTTGTTGTTGTTGTTGCTTTTTTAATTGCTTGAGAGAATTAAATAAAAGCAGAACAACTAGTGTTCTAAATCTCAATGACTGAGTAGCTGCTCTGTTGTGCATCTTCTAACAGCTTTTACCTCAGTGGAAAATTTAATGTAGAAGTTTAGATTGTCACAGGTTTTTATTCTTCTTATAACGTCCTGGTTACTTGCGTAACCTCCGTTCCCTGATGGAGGGAACGAGATGTTTGGTCGATGTAGTGACACTAGGGGTCACTCTTGGGAGCCCGAGACATCTCTGGTCTTTGATAAAAGGCCAATGAAAATTGGCGAGTTATATTTGCATGCCACTCCCCCGGACATACGGGTATAAAAGGAGCTGGTATGCAACCACTCATTCAGGTTTTATGCTGAGGAGCTGAGACAAGGTCTGGCCATTTCAGCGGGTAGTTCAGCGTTGTGGCGGGAGGGACACAACGTCTCGTTCCCTCCATCAGGGAACGGAGGTTACGCAAGTAACCAGGATGTTCCCTATCTGTCACACACTGAACGATGTGTCGATGTAGTGACACTAAGGGTCTCTATACAAAACGCTGCAACTGGCTGAACTGTGTTACGTGAACTGGCGGTGTGTGACGGGCAGATAACTGTGTGCCTCGTAGCCAGCGCACCAGGCCAACATGAAACCTCCCCCAACATAGTTATGAGTGTCGAACGGCCTTTTGGGGACAAGTCGACTACCCAAAAGATAGAGACAGGCTAGACCAGTCATGGCCTCTTTTCCCCTTCTTTTTTTCCACTCCCTAAAAAACAAGGGGGATTATCCGATTGGGCCGCCAGGACTAGTCCCTCCCAAAGGGAGGACACCGCGGAGACCACACCTCGCCCAAAGAGAGGGGGGATATTTAAGTGGAAAATACGTCACATGGTCTTGCCGACCATGTGGACAAATCTCATGGTAGATCCTACCCAACGGGGAGGAGTTACTACAAACATGGAGACTGTGGCAGAGGGGGCTCTGCCCAAGGAAGACACAGTTTGCCAGCAGGGAAACTAATTAGCAGAAGATATACACCGCATGGGGTTACCTTACAGGGAACCGCCACATGCGGAGCACCTATCCAAGAACAGGGCTCTTAGTTAGCACGTGTACTGGGCCGGCAGCAATCTCTCCGAAAACTCAACTGCCACAGGGCTCATCGGAAGTCAACCAGGGAACATAGTTTGTGAACACTACTGGGAATTAATGGCGCATGTCTTCAGTTCAGAAGAGGTGAAAGGCACTATGTGTAAGCAATACACCCGGATGGCTATCCCGGGCTTATCCATTTGTATTGCATGCCACTACCTGGGACAAAACCGGTTCCACCCAGAGGTTGTAGAACCTTGCAAAGTTGTTGGGTGTTGCCCAGCCTGCTGCTCTGCAAATGTCTGTTAGAGAGGCACCCCTCTCAGGTGGCCGCTACACCCCTGGTAGAATGGCCTCGTAGCCCTACCGGGGGCGGCACGTCCTGGGTGTGATATGCCATAGCTATGGCATCAATTAGTCAGTGGGCGATCCTCTGCTTAGATCCTTTCTGCTGTGCACCAAAGCAGATAAAGAGCTGCTCAGAGATCCTAAAGCTCTGCGTGCGATCCAAATAGATGCGTAAAGCGGGCACCAGACACAGCA
Organism: Myxocyprinus asiaticus; assembly: GCF_019703515.2. Lineage (NCBI taxonomy): Eukaryota > Metazoa > Chordata > Actinopteri > Cypriniformes > Catostomidae > Myxocyprinus > Myxocyprinus asiaticus. The sequence continues at coordinate 8,877,292 of NC_059352.1, forward strand.
ACAACAGGGCTGGGTCTGCCTCCTCCTGGGGCAGCGCTCACAGGTTTACCACCTGGTCCTTAAAAGGGGTCATGGGAACCTTGGGCACATAGCCTGGTCGGTGTCTCAAGATCACATGAGAGTAGCCCGGACCGAACTCCAGGCACGTTTTGCTGACAGAGAACGCTTGCAGGTCTCCTACCCTCTTGATGGAAGTGAGCGCAGTCAGGAGGGCAGTTTTCAAGGAGAGTGCCTTAAGCTCAGCTGACTGCAAAGGCTCAAAGGGGGCTCTCTGTAGACCCTGAAGAACTACAGAGAGGTCCCATGAGGGAACGAGGTGCAGTCTGGAGGGGTTCAGCCTCCTGGCACCTCTCAGGAACCTGATGATCAGGTCGTGCTTCCCTAAGGACTTACTGTCCACTGTGTCGTGGTGTGCTGCTATAGCAGCAACGTACACCTTCAAGGTGGAAGGGGACAGCCTCCCTTCCAACCTCTCTTGCAGGAAGGAAAGCACCGATCCGACTGCGCATCTCTGGGGGTCTTCGCATCAGGAAGAACACCACTTAGTGAACAGAGGCCACTTAAAGGCATACAGGCGCCTCGTAGAGGGGGCCCTAGCCTGAGTGATCGTGTCTACCACCGTGGGTGGTAGACCACTTAGGTCTTCTGCATCCCGTCCAGGGGCCAGACATGGAGATTCCAGAGGTCTGGTCGCGGGTGCCAGATGGTCCCCTGTCCCTGAGAAAGAAGGTCCTTCCTCAGGAGAATTCGCCAGGGGGGGGGCTGTCGCGAGGAGCGTGAGGTCTGAGAACCATGTCTGGGTGGGCCAGTAGGGTGCTACCAGGATGACCTGCTCCTTGTCCTCCCTGACCTTGCACAGAGTCTGTGCAAGCAGGCTCACTGGGGGAAACGCATATTTGCGTAGGCCGGGAGGCCAGCTGTGTGCCAGCGAATCTATGCCGAGAGGTGCCTCGGTCAGGGCGTACCAGAGCGGGCAGTGGGAGGATTCTTGGGAGGCGAACAGGTATACCTGTGCCTGTCCGAATCGATTCCAAATCAGCTGGACCACCTGAGGGTGGAGTCTCTACTCTCCCCTGAGGGTAACCTGCCGTGACAGCGTGTCCACTGCAGTGTTGAGGTCGCCCGGGATGTGAGAGGCTCGCAGCAACTTGAAGCGCTGCTGACTCCAGAGGAGGAGACGGCGGGCGAGTTGTGACATACAACGAGAGCGCAGACCGCCTTGGCAGTTGACATATGCTACCGTTGCCATGTTGTCTGTCCGAACTAACACGTGCTTGCCCTGGATCAACGGCCGGAACCTCCGCAGTTCGAGCAGAATTCCAGGGTCCATAAGCCGGCGGTTGCATGCCCGTTGCAAACAGCGCCCTAGCCCGTTTTGGAGGCATCTGTCATGACCATGACCTGCCTGGAGACCTGCTCTAGGGGAACACCTGCCCGTAGAAAGGTCGGTCCAAGGGCTGAAGAGACGGTGACAGACCGCCGTGATGGCCACGCGATGTGTCCCGCGGTGCCATGCCCATCTCGGGACTCGAGTCTGAAGCCAGTGCTGAAGCAGTCTCATATGCATCAACCTGAGTGGGGTGGCCACCACTGAGGATGCCATATGCCCCAGAAGCCTTTGAAAGAGTTTCAGTGGAACCACTGTTTTCTGTTTGAACGCCTTCAAACAGGTCAGCACCGACTGTGCGCGCTCGTTCATGAGGCGCGCTGTCAATGAGACCGAATCCAACTCCAAACCGAGAAAAGAGATGCTCTGAACCGGGAGGAGCTTGCTCTTTTCCCAGTTGACCCAAAGCCCTAATCGGCTGAGATGCAAAAGCACCAAGTCCCTGTGTGCCCAAGATTTTTTCAGCTCCTCGTGCACTTCCGGGAAGAAAGGCACTGGAGCGGGGCGCTGCTGCTTTGAGCGGCGCCGCGGCCCCGGAACCAGTCATCGAGCCACGAGGGTTCAGGGGAGAGTGGAGGGTTCCACTCTAGCCCAACGCTCGTGGCCGCCCGGGAAAGCATGTCCATCATCTCTGCATCAGCCTGTGACTGGGCAATCATCCCCAAAGGGGGGAGCCCAGCTGAGGCTTCTGCATCCGACTGGACAAGCCCGCTCTCCGATGCTGTGCTGGAGAGCTCATCAGCTTCGCGGGCTCCGAACAAGAGGTCGAACTCGCCATGAGACGAGACGGCGGACTCATCCGGACGAGCATGCTGGGGAATGGGAGGTCCGCGGGGGGATACCCGGCGGAGGTGGTCCCATTGGGGTCCCCAAATCGCCCCCTAGTGCTAGCCGCACTGGCCTCAAACCCGTAAGTAGAAGGACCGAGGCGGGGAGCCGCTGGGGTGGCTCGTGACCGCAACGTTGCCATGGACATGTTCTCGCAGTGAGAACATGAACCATCCATGAATGCTGCCTCCATGTGGGTCGCGCCCAGACACGAAAGACAGCGATCGTGACCGTCTGAAGTTGAGAGGTAACGACCACAACCAGGAATAACACACAATCGGAAAGGCATCTTTAAAAACACGCATCTTTAAAAAGACGTTCCATGTGTGCCGCTCTTTTAGAGAAATAAATTCTTTCAGGAAAATATACTCTTTTTTTCTGCCGAAGCGCCCAGGGGTGTTCTCTGCAGTGCACCAGTGCAGAGGAGGGAGAATTCGCTGAAATGCACCATCAGATCCAGCAGAGGTGAATGAACAGTCGTGAGAATTCAGCTCAGTGAGCATGACCGTTCGGCTCCGAAGAGAAAATCTGAATGAGTAGTTGCATACCAGCTCCTTTTATACCCCTATTTCCGGGGGAGTGGCATGCAAATACCACTTGCCAATTTTCATTGGCCTTTTATCAAAGACCAGAGGTGTCTCGGGCTCCCAAGAGTGACCCCTAGTGTCACTACATCGACACAATGTCTAGTGAGTGACAGATAGGGAACTCAAAACTCTATATGGTGATACATTCTGGGCAGAGCAAACAACAAAAATATGAAGAACAACATCACAATGGGTTTTGATGTTTTTGTGAGTATAGCTAAATGATGCTGTTAATGACACAAAGACCCACATTGTTGGATAAGTATACAATGGGGAGTAGTTTAAAAGTAATTAATACTGTCATAATGTATAAAATATGTTTATTCAAGTAATGAGTATTTCTTTTCTCTTCTCATCTCTGGCTGTTCTCTCTTGGGACTAGCTTGGATTTCCTGTTCCGGTTGCTGCCGGCACGCTGCACGAGTTTGTGTTTGTAGCTTGCTAGCCTGCTTAGCATTGCTTATTCTTGCTTATTCACATTCATTGTTTTATCTTTTGCCATTTTACTGCGTGCTTCTGGTTTTTCCAATTTTCTACTGTTTCAACTGTGTGTATTTTACTGCACGCACCCATTTCTCTCATTTTTCCTTTTCTTTTTTTCTGCTTGTCTACATCTCATGTATCGACTGATAGTATTCTCCACTTTTACACGGATTATTGCATCAATCTCAAACATCTGCTGATTAGGCACCACATAAATCTCAAACCCTCACCTCTCAAGAACAACCACAACAACAACTAACAATTGCGGTAAGTTATGGCATCCGCTCATGTTATCTCTTCCTGCACTGCATGCCACATGTTTACAATAGCTTCTTCCATCAGCAGTGAGGGATTTACATGTGATAAATGTAAGGAATTAGTCAGGCTGATGGAGAAGGTTAATGAGTTAGAGGCACGCATCCTGGAGGTCAATGAAAAAGAGAAGCTACTGTTTCAGATGCGGGTAGAACAGCGAGAAACACACATACTTTGGTTTCCGGCTGAAGAGACCCCGCAGCAGGGCATTTGGGTGATGTCTTGGTGGCATACTCGCTCAGCAAAGCTACACCACTCTCCCATTCTTGTTAGGGTTTCCAATCAATTCTCCCGACTCAGTGATGCACCCACTGAGAATCATGTTGAAAGAACCTTAAAGAGTGCCTATTATGGGTTTTCAAATATTACCTTTCATGTAGTGTGCTATATAGCTGTTTGTGAATGTAAATAAGTCTGCAAAGTCTCAAAAATCAAAGTGCACGACAAATGGAGTTATTGACTCCCAAAAGAAAGAACCAATACTGAACACCTGAAACGAGTCGTTAGTAATTCCAGACATACTTCCTGTACTAACCTACATAATTTGGTAACAAAAAACCCACCTCTGGTCTTCATTGCCTGCTCACAAACAGCTTTGACCTGCCCTCAAACACTACACTAAGTGGTAGACCAGTCGCAACAGACTGGGATATCTGACCAATCAGAGCAGAGTAGGCTCTCTGAAAGGAGGAGTTTAGAATGAATCCTTTAGAACGGATCATTGAATGAGTCGTTTTTGACACTGGGAAAAAGTTACTGCTGCAATTTAAATTGAGAAAATGAAAGTGTTTCTTGACCTTGGATGCATGTAAATCTATTGTATGAGACCTTTAAAACAAAATTAGGCACGTTTAAAAACCATAATAGGTGATCTTTAATAACTGGTGATTCTATTGTAAGGAATGTGGAAATAGAGACTCCAGCCACATGCATTTCCGGGGCTCGAGCATCTGACATCGGATCAAATTTACAAGTGCTGGCTAATGCTAAACATAGATTTTCTAAAAATTTTATTCATGTCGGCACTAACGATGTCCGGCTTCGCCAGTCGGAGATCACTAAAGATGGTATTAAAGATACTAAAGATAGCTTCACTAATAATATTCCAGAATTGTCTCACATACTCATTAAGCCAAAAAGTCTTGAAGAACTTGATTTAATAACAGAATTTATAAATATAGTCTCTCTAGCACTCTTTATATTGTCGCCTCCCTTCATTAAAGAAAATTCAAGAAAAAAGCCCTGCACTGTGGTACGATCACGCTCATGCTCTCAAGAGAGCAGCTCTGAAAATGGAGCGCAAGTGGAAGAATACATAATTAGAGGTATTTCGCGGTGCATGGAAGGGTAGTGTCTGTAGCTACAGACAGACACTAAAAGCTGCAGGTCAGCATATTTTAGCAAACTCATAGAAAATAACTACAACAATCCTAGGTGTTTATTCAGTACTGTGGCTAAATTGGTTAGTAATAAAGCATCGAACCAGTTATTCCGTCATAGCACGATAGTAATGATTTCAAGAATTTCTTTACTGATAAAATTGAAATAATCAGAAATAAAATTGGAACTATGTGCAGTCAACTGTCACAGCACCTCAGAAAACAGTGTCTCATAATTTTCCTCACAAGTAACTGCAATCCTTCGCTGTCATAGGTCATGAAGAGCTAACAAAACTTATCAAAAAAATCAAAAACCACAACATTTCTGTTAGATCCAATACCAACTAAGCTCTTAAAAGAGGTATTCCCTGTAATCTCAGAACCTCTTCTTAATATTATTAACTCCTCGCACTGTTCAGGATGTAGACACACTCACTCACAATTAGGCTGCTTTAGTTAGGTCTGCTGAAACCACAAACACCTATCATGATTTATAACTCTGCATAAAATTGAATGGCATCTACACTAATTTTATTCTGTGTAGCAAATTAGCTTAAAAAGGGAATTATTTATAATTAATTATAACTGGTTATAATTAATAATAAATATTTAGATTAGATCTTAGAATTAACTGTAGCAGAATCGATATTACAATTATTTGATCTGTCCGTCCAATATAAATTTGTAGCAAATTAGCTTAAAAAGGGAATTATTTATAATTAATTATAACTGGTTATAATTAATAACAAATATTTAGATTAGATCTTAGAATTAACTGTAGCAGAATCGATATTACAATTACTTGATCTGTCCATCCACCGAGCAGACAATATAATTATTTATCAATTCTAGGAAGATTACTTTCCTGGCCAAGGAACGATAGCCTTCCTACTTATACAGTGCTAGCAGTAGTTTAGCATGTAGCAAGGAGCAACATTCAGTGACTTTGAATTGTGAGCGGAACACAGAGACAATCAATTGTGAATATAAGGGATTTAATAAATGAAACTATAACTAACATACAAACAAACTAAGCAAAACATACATATATAGAATGAAGGAAAGTAAGGAAAGGAGAGAGAAAAGCAGAGAAGGGCAGTATTTCACATCAATTAACCACAACCTAAATGAGAATCATCAGAGGCACAATTCACCTTAAAAGGGGTTCAAACTTAAACACGCATCTAATCAGTTGTAAATGGTTACTTGCATTGGTTTGTTGCTGAATAAGAGTCTTGATGCGGTAGACGAGGTTCTCGACGATTTCTTTAGGAGTGAGTTGAAGAAGTCCACAGGAAATCCACAAAGTTACTTGAAGGTAAACACTGCCAGAAGGTTAAACTCAAGAGGAGAGTTTTGGAGTGTGTTGGTCTCAAGGAGAAGAGTTTTGAGCGATGATTAGTCTGCGTTCTGGAGTTTTACTAGTTCATTGCCGCACCCATTTTGTGGGTGGAGTGGCCAATCAGAGGCATGCATTTTGAGCAGGAGAGACATCCTTTGTCTCCGTTTATGGCCCATTCGCATTTTATTGCTGATCTGGACCGCTAGTGCAGCTTTTAATTCAAAACATAGTAAGAATTGTTTGATGCATTTCACGATCACATGGTGTACATTATGGTGTGAGAAATAAAGAGAAGATCATTCTGATACCAAGAAGGTAACCTCCAGACGATATTAAAGCAGAGATACACTCATACACTTGAATATAGGCATTTAACGTCTAACTAATACAAGTAAAGGGTTTTAACTAAGTTAATATAATAGGGGAATATACATACAACACATGCATATAGCAGATACATTTATAACTGCTTACTATGGCCTAAATCGAGAAAATGTCTTTAGGTGTGTGTGTGACGTGTATTGGAATTACTGGAGACAGACAACTGCTCTGGTGCCTGGCACGGGGGTCACCTATTATGGTGTGAGAAATAAAGAGAAGATCATTTTGATACCAAGAAGGTAACCTCCAGACGATATTAAAGCAGAGATACACTCATACACTTGAATATAGGCGTTTAACGTCTAACTAATACAAGTAAAGGGTTTTAACTAAGTTAATATAATAGGGGAATATACATACAACACATGCATATAGCAGATACATTTATAACTGCTTACTATGGCCTAAATAGAGAAAATGTCTTTAGGTGTGTGTGTGACGTGTATTGGAATTACTGGAGACAGACAACTGCTCTGGTGCCTGGCACGGGGGGTCACCCCCCTTTCTGTGGAATGTGTTTGAAGCTTGATGGAGACACTCCAGAGGTGACCTGTTTTAGCATCCTTTTGATAGTGATAAAGACCATCTGCAATTTAGCACCCATATAAATGTAAACGCGGAGGCCAGGTCAGTAATTTATATGCAAATGTCAAAAGGCTAAAAGGGTTTTTTTAAACAAAGTGTAATTAACCATCACTGATCTTACACAGACGTTACATCTGTTTGTTTCCATGTCTTAACCTCGGGATTCATATCCAGAGGTTACCAGAGCTGGCCAGATCCAGCTCTGTTCCTGCTTGGTGTCGGACTCCACTGCTACGTGTCGCTGAGTAATGATGACAAACTACAGCCAGTGCTAGGCAGACATCACCTCAGTCTTTTGACTTCAGAGGATGAACTGATGCCAACTCCAACTGCAAGACATCGGATACTTCATATGCCAATGCCTGAACCTTGGACTTAGGATGGACCCCACCGAACCTCACCGAAATGACCTGCCGGTTGAACTGCGATGCACCTCATAGATCTCTGACTGCATCACCTTTGTCTATTGATGGACTACACTCTTGAAATGGAATAGACAGACTATCATTTAATTGCCAACAAAAGCCTTCATCAGCCAACTAACAAAGGACAATGCATCTATGTGAACTTCTGCAGTAAATCCAGTATGGACTTCAAAGTCATTAGTCATTCATCCTACAGTTAATACTTTTTTTTTTTTTTTTTAAACACTGGACCTTAATGCTTACTTAATTTACACATTTTAAACCATGACTTGCACTGTACACAAATAACTAATATTGGCATTATATTCATGTTGTTTAGCCAGAGGGGAACTGGCCACCACAGTGAGCCTGGTTTCTCTCAATGTTATTTTTCTCCATTAACCAACATCTTATGGAGTATTGTGTTCATTGCCACAGTCGCCTTCAGCTTGCTCACAGGGGTTCTAAATACAAATATTATTTAACTGTTTAATTTGTATACACAATTTACAATCATATTTAATCTTACAACACAATGATCACTCTAAGACTTTATAGATTTTACAGTTTCTTTTTTTTTTTTTTTTTTATGCATGATTTCCTGAAAAGCTGCTATGAAATGGTGTGTTGTGCAAAGCGCTATACAAATAAAAATGACTTGACTTAATGCAATTATAGTTATTATGTATATATCAGCCATGAAACTGTATATATCTATCTATATATCTATCTATCTGTATGCAGTATATTATATACAGTGTATTCAGAAAGTATTCAGACCCTTTCATATTTTTTCAAATTTTGTTATGTTGCAGCCTTATGCTAAAATGCTTTAAATTATTTTTTTTCACATCAATCTACACTCCATATCCCATAATGACAAAGCAAAAACCAGATTTATTATAACTTTGTAATTTTATTAAAAATAAAAAACTGAAATATCACATTGAAATAAGTATTCACACCCTTAAAGAGCACATATTATGGTTTTTTAACGTGCCTAATTTTGTTTTAAAGGTCTCATACAATAGATTTACATGCATCCAAGGTAAAAAAACACTTTAATTTGCTCATAATTTAAATTGCAGCATTACCTTTTTTTCCCAGTGTCAAAAACGACTCGTTCAATGATCCATTCTAAAGGATTCATTCTAAACTGCTCCTTTCAGAGAGCCTACTCTGCTCTGATTGGTCAGATGTCCCAGTCTGTTGTGATTGGTCTACCGCTTAGTGTAGTGTTTGAGGGCGGGTCAAAGCTGTTCACGAGCAGCCAATTAAGACCAGAGGTGGGTTTTTTGTCACCAAATTAGTTAGGGTAGTACAGGAAGTAAGTTTGGAATTACTAAATGCAGAAACATTTCTAAAATAATCCAGAGAAATGGGAAGCACCTGAGCTAAATTTGAAGTGTCATAGCAAAGGGTCTGAATGCTTATGTCAATATTATATCTGTTTTTTTTTTTTTTTTTTCATTATGGGGTATGGAGTGTAGATAGATGTGAAAAAAAAAATATTTAAAGCATTTTAGCTTAAGGCTGCAACATAAACAGTGAAAAAAATTAAGGGTTCTGAATAATTTTTGAATGCACTGTACATATAAATACTGGATAGGGCCTCCTTTTGCTCCCAAATCAGCCTCAATTCTTTGTGGCATGGATTCCACAAGATGTTGGAAACATTCCTTTGAGATTTTGGTCCGTGTTGACATGATTGCATCAGGCATTTCAGCAGATTTGTCAGCTGCACATTCATGCTGTGAATCTCACTTTTTGCCACATCCCAAAGGTGTTCTATTGGATTCCGATCAGGTGACTGGGAAGGCCAATGAAGAACGTCATGGTTACTGGTGTAACCTCCGTTCCCTGATGGAGGGAACGAGACATTGGTGTCAATGTAGTGACACTAGGGGTCACTCTTGGGAGCCCGAGACACCTCTGGTCTTTGATAAAAGGCCAATGAAAATTGGCGAGTGGTATTTGCATGCCACTCCCCCGAACATACGGGTATAAAAGGAGCTGGTATGCAACCACTCATTCAGGTTTTACACTGAGGAGCCGATATAAGGTCCGGCCATTTCAGCGGGTAGTTCAGCGTTGTGGCAGGAGGGACCAACGTCTCGTTCCCTCCATCAGGGAACGGAGGTTACACCAGTAACCATGACGTTCCCTATCTGTCACTCACTCGACGTTGGTGTCGATGTAGTGACACTAGGGGTCCCTATACAAAACGCCACAAGGCTGAACTGTGTTACGTGAACTGGCAGTGTGTGGTGGGCAGACTTGCTGTGTGCCTCATAGCCAGCGCACCAGGTCAACACGTAACCTCCCCCAACACAGTTATGAGTGTCGAACGGTCCTTTTTGGGGACAAGTCGACTACCCAGAGATAGAGACAGGCTTAACCCAGTCGTGGCCTCTTTCCCCTTCTCTTTTTCCACTCCCTAAAAAAGAAGGGATTATCTGACTGGGCCGCCAGGTCTAGTCGGGGGGTGTCCCTCCCAAGGGGAGGACACCACGGAGACCACACCTCGCCCCAAGAGAGGGAGGGATATTTAAGTGGAAGAATACATCACATGGTCTTTCCAACCATGTGGAGAGCCTTCAAGGTAGATCCTGCCCAATGGGGGAGGAGTTACTACAACATGGAGACTGAGGGGCTCTGCCCAAGGAAGACGCAGTTTGCCAGTAGGGAAACGAAGTAGCGGAAGATATAGATCGCATGGGGTTAGCCTTACAGGGAACCGCCACATGCGGAGCACCTACCCCAGAACCGGGCTCTTAGTTAGCGCGTGTACTGGGCCGGCAGCGAGTCTCTCCGAAAACTTGACTGCCACAGGGCTCGGAAGAAGTCAACCAGGGAACAACTTTTGTGAACACTACTGGGAATTAACAGCGCACGTCTTCAGCTCAAAAGGAGGTGGAAGGCGCTATGTGCAAGCGATACACCCGGCCGGCTATCCCGGGCTTATCCGCTTGTGTTGCGTGCCACTACCTGGGACGAAACCGGTTCCACCCGGAGGTTGTAGAACCTTGCAAAGGTGTTGGGTGTTGCCCAGCCCGCTGCTCTGCAATGTTTGTTAGAGAGGCACCTCTGGCCAGGGCCCAAGAAGCCGCTACACCACGGGTTAGAATGGGCTCGTAGCCCTACCGGGGAGGCATGTTTTGGGCGAGACATGCCATAGTTATGGCGTCAATGAGCCAGTGGGCGATCCTCTGCTTGGAGACAACGCTTCCTTTCCGCTGTGCACCAAAGCAGACAAAGAGCTGCTCAGAGATTCTAAAGCTCTGCGTGCGATCCAAATAGATGCGTAAAGCGCGCACCGGACACAGCAACGACAGGGCTGGGTCTGCCTCCTCCTGGGGCAGCGCTTGCAGGTTCGCCACCTGGTCCCTAAAAGGAGTGGTGGGAACCTTGGGCACATAGCCCGGTCGGGGGTCTCAGGATCACGTGAGAATAGCCTGGACCGAACTCCAGGCACGTTTCGCTGACAGAGAACGCTTGCAGGTCACCTACCCTCTTGATGGAAGTGAGCGCAGTCAGGAGGGCAGTCTTCAAGGAGAGTGCCTTAAGCCCGGCTGACTGCGAAACTCAAAGGGGGCTCTCTGTAGACCCTGAAAAACTACAGAGGTCCGATGAGGGAACAAGGCATGGCCTGGAGGGATTCAGCCTCCTGGCACCTCTTAGGAACCTGATGATCAGATCATGCTTCCCTAAGGACTTACCGTCGACTGCGTCATGGTGTGCTGCTATGGCAGCAACGTACACCTTCAAGGTGGAAGGGGACAGCCTCCCTTCCAACCTCTCTTGCAGGAAGGAAAGCACTGATCTGACTGCGCACCGCTGGGGGTCTTCCTGATGGGAAGAACACCACTTAGCGATCAGACACCACTTAAAGGCATACAGGAGCCTCGTAGAGGGAGCCCTAGCCTGAGTGAATGTGTCTACCACCGCAGGTGGGAGACAGCTTAGGTCTTCCGCATCCCATCCAGGGGCCAGACATGGAGATTCCAGAGGTCTGGGCGCGGGTGCCGGATGGTGCCCCTTCCCTGAGAAAGAAGGTCCTTCCTCAGGGGAATTTGCCCGGGGGGAGCTGTCACGAGGAGCGTGAGGTCCGAGCACCACGTCTGGGCGGGCCAGTAGGGTGCTTACCAGGATGACCTTCTCCTCGTCCTCCCTGACCTTGCACAGGGTCTGTGCGAGCAGGCTCACTGGGGAAAACGCATATTTGCGAATGCCAAGGGACCAGCTGTGTGCCAGCGCATCTATGCCGAGGAAGGCCTCGGTGAGGGCGTACCAGAGCGGGCAGTGGGAGGATTCTTGGGAGGCGAACAGGTGCACCTGTGCCTGACTGAATCGACTCCAAATCAGCTGGACCACCTGAAGGTGGAGTCTCCACTCTCCCTTGAGGGTAACCTGTTGTTACGGCACGTCCGCCGGAGTGTTGAGGTTGCCCGGGATGTGAGTGGCTTGCAGCGACTTGGTGCTGCTAACTCCGTTGGAGGAGACGGCGGGCGAGTTATGACATACAGCGGGAGCGCAGACCGCCTTGGTGGTTGACATATGCTACCGCTGCCGTGCTGTCTGTCCGAACTAGCACGTGCTTGCCCTGGATCAACGGCCGGAACCTCCGCAGGGTGAGCAGAATTGCCAGTAACTCGAGGCAGTTGATGTGCCAACGCAGCCGCGGACCCGTCTAGAGGCCGGCGGCTGCGTGCCCGTTGCCAACAGCGCCCCAGCCCGTCTTGGAGGCGTCTGTCGTGACCACGATGCGCCTGGAGACCAGTTCTAGCGGAACACCTGCTCGTGGAAATGAGAGGTCGGTCCAAGGGCTGAAAAGACGGTGAAAAAACCGACGTAATGGCCACGCGGTGTGTCCCGTGGCGCCATGCCTGTCTCGGGACTCGAGTCTGGAGCCAGTGCTGAAGTGGCCTCATATGCATCAACCCGAGCGGGGTGGCCACCGCCGAGGATGCCATATGCCCCAGGAGCCTCTGAAAATGTTTCAGTGGAAACGCTGTTTTCTGTTTGAACGCCTTCAAACAGGCCAGCACCGACTGGGCGTGCTCGTTCGTAAGGTGCGCCGTCAAGGAGACTGAGTCCAACTCCAAACCTAGAAAAGAGATGCTCTGAACCGGGAGGAGCTTGTCTTTTCCCAGCTGACCCGAAGCCCTAGTCGGCTGAGGTGTGAGAGCACCAGGTCCTTGTGTGCGCATAACCCGTCTCGAGAGTGAGCTAGGATTAGCCAGTCGTCGAGATAGTTGAGAATGCGAATGCCCACCTCCCTTAACAGGGCAAGGGCAGCCTCTGCGATCTTCGTAAAGATGCGAGGAGACAGGGACAGGCCGAAAGGGAGGACTTGTACCGATACGCCTGACCCTCGAACGCGAACCACAGGAAGGGTCTGTGTCGAGGAAGGATCGAGACATGAAAGTACGCATCCTTCGGGTCTACTGCCGCGAACCAATCTTGATGCCGGACGCTCGCTAGAATGCGTCTTTGCGTCAGCATCTTGAACGGGAGTCTGTGTAAGGCCCGGTTCAGTACTCGCAGATCCAAGATTGGCCGCAACCCACCGCCTTTTTTCGGTACAATGAAGTAGGGGCTGTAAAACCCCTTCTTCATCTCGGCTGGAGGGACAGGTTCTATCGCGTCCTTCCGTAGGAGGGTAGCGATCTCCGCGCAAGTTAGCAGCGTTTCCATCTTTCACCAAGGTGAAGTGGACACCGCTGGACCTGGGCGGATGCCCAGCGAAGTGAATCGTGCAGCCGAGTCGGACGGTCCGGACCAGCCCTCGCGACGGACTGGAAAGCGCAAGCCATGCGTCCGAGTTCCGCGCAAGGGAGACCAAAGGGACAACGTCATCGGATGTACCGGCGGGTGGGGCCTCGCGGCGGGGCGGAGCTTGAGGTGCCACACCACATCGTGGCCGTGCTGAGTCCGAGGACATCGAAGCACTTACCTGGCTCCTTGTGACCACCCCCGGAACAGCCTGGGATGGGGGAGGAAGAGGCCTGTGCTCATGACCCATGGAGACTGTCACATCGGGGGCGGATTTGTGCCACAGCTGGGCGCTCAGGGTGGGAGACCGCCGCTGGAGCGCCAACCTGCCAAATGGAGTGGTGGACGGTGGTCGTGATGCCAGCCGTACACACCGAATATGTGACCCAGGGAACAAGGAAACCACTCTTGCGGAGCTCTTGAGTACTGCAGCCACTTGGGCATGCAGCGCAATTAAATGCAAAAGGTAACAAAAAGAAGATCTGCTTACCAGCTCCAGAGCAGCGGGTTTCGTTGTCCCTGGGTCACCCGTCTCAGGGGCGCTTCGAAGACCTCCGTGGGTTCTTCGGTGCCGGCTGTGAGACGGGTGGCGTCAGCTTACTGCGGTGGGCTCCACGCCGGGGCCGGGCCAGAGGGGCGGGCTGCGGCGGAGCCGGTGCAGTCACCGCAGGGGGACGCCCTCGGCGATGAGTAGATGGGGGGATCTTGAGCCACGCCGGGGCAGGACAAGCCGGCTAGCATCCATCTACTGCTCTACCATCGAGAACTGCTGGGAAAAGTCCTCGACGGTGTCGCCGAATAGGCCCACCTGGGAAATGGGGGCAGCAAGTAATCGTGTCCTGTCGGCCTCACCCATCTCAACCAGGTTGAGCCAAAGGTGGCGCTCCTGGACCACTAGTGTGGCCATCGTCCGCCCGAGAGACCGCGCCGTGACCTCCGTCGCTCGGAGAGCGAGGTCGGTCGCCGAGCACAGTTCCTGCATCAATCCCGGGGCGGAACTACCCTCGTGCAGTTCCTTTAGCGCCTTGGCGGACTTGCAGGAGAGCCATGGCGTGCAGGGCGGAGGCGGCTTGTCCAGCAGCGCCGTAGGCTTTGACCGTCAGAGACGACTTAAACCTACAGGCCTTGGACGGGGGCTTTGGGCACCCGCGCCAGGTGGCGGCGCTCTGCGGGCATAGGTGCACCGCGAGCGCCTTTATCCACTGGGGGATTGCCGAATAACCCTTGGCCGCCCCACCATCGAGGGTAGTGAGAGCGGGGAAGCTGAAAAGATCGGGACCGGGCAGTAAAAGGTGCCTCCCACGACCTTGTCAGCTCTTCATGCACTTCCGGGAAGAAAGGAACGGGGCAGGGCGTGGCTTTGAGCGGCGCCGCGAGCCCAGGAACCAATCACAGAGCCGCGAGAGTTCAGGGAAGAGCAGTGAAATCCACTCTAACCGACGCTCGCGGCTGTCCGGGAAAGCATGTCGTCATCTCCGCGTCAGCCTGTGACTGGGCGATCGACCCCGAAGGCAGGAGCCCAGCTGAGGCTTCCGACTGGACGAGCCCGCTCTCCGATGCTGCGCTCGAGAGCTCATCACTTTCGCGGGCTCCGAATAAGAGGTCGAACTCGCCGTGAGACGAGCCGGTGGACTCACCCGGAAGCCCGATCGGGGCAGACGAGCGTGCTGGGGAATGGGAGGTCCGCGGGGGGATACCCGGCGGAGGCGGTCCCATTGGGGTCCCCAAATCGCCCCCAGTGCTAGCCGCACTGGCCTCGAACCCGTGGGTAAAAGGACCGAGGCGGGAGCCTCTGGGGTGGCTCGCTTCCTTACGAAGGCGAGCCGCGACCACAACGTTGCCATGGACACATTCTCGCAATGAGAATGTGACCATCCACGAACGCTGTCTCCGCGTGAGCAGTGCCCAGACACGAAAGACAGTGATCGTGACCGTTAGAAGGCGAGAGATAACGAGCACAACCAGGAATAACACACAATCGGAAAAGCATCTTTAAAAAGACGCGTCTTTAAAAAGACGTTCCGTGTGTGCTCTCTTTTAGAGAAATATATACTCTTTTAGAGGGGAAAAATGCTCTTTCAGAAAATATACTCTCTAGTTTTTCTGCCAAAGCGCCCAGGGGCGTTCTCTGCAGTGCACCAGTGCAGAGGGGGGAGAAGCCGCTGAAATACGCCGTCAGATCCAGCAGGTGAATGAACAGTAGTATTCAGCTCAGCGAGCATGACCGTTCGGCTCCGAAGAGAAAATCTGAATGTGTGGTTGCATACCAGCTCCTTTTATACCCGTATGTTCGGGGGAGTTCCATGCAAATACCACTCGCCAATTTTCATTGGCCTTTTATCAAAGACCAGAGGTGTCTCGGGCTCCCAAGAGTGACCCCTAGTGTCACTACATCGACACCAACATCGAGTGAGTGACAGATAGGGAACAGTAAACTCATTATCATGTTCATGAAACCAGTTTGAGATGGCTTTTGCTTTGTGACATGGTGCATTATCATGCTGGAAGTAGCCATTAGAAGATGGGTAAATTGTGGCCATGAAGGGATGCACATGGTCAGCAACAATACCCAAATAGGCTGTGGCACTGAAGCGATGATTGATTGGTATTAACGGGCCCAAAGTTTGCTAAGAAAACATTACCCACACCATTACACCACTGCCATCAGTCTGAACTGTTGACACTAGGCAGGTTGGGTCCATGGATTCATGTTGTTGGTGCCAAATTCTGACCCTACCATCTGTGTGCATCAGCAGAAATTGAGGTTCATCAGACCAGGCTATGTTTTTCCAGTCTTCAACGGTCCTGTGGCCACTGCAGCCTAAGCTTTCTGTTCTTGGCTGACAAAAGTGGAATCCGATGTGGTCTTGTGCTGTTGTAGTCCATCCGCCTCAAGGTTCGATGTGTTATGCATTCTGAGGTGCTATTCTGCTCATTATAGTTGTACAGAGTGGTTATCTGAGTTACCGTAAACTTTTTGTCAGCTTGAACCAGTCTGGCCATTCTTCGTTGACCTCTCGCATCAACAAGGTGTTTCTGTCTGCAGAACTGCAGCTTACTGGATGTTTTTTGTTTTTGGCACTATTCTGAGTAAATTCTAGGTAATGTTGTGCATGAAAATCCCAGGAAATCAGCAGTTATGGAAATACTCAAACCAGCCTGTCTGGCACCAACAGTCATGCATCGGTCCAAATCACTGAGATCACTTTTTTCCCCATTCTGATGTGAACATTAATTGAAGCTCCAGACCCATATCTGCATGATTTTATGCACTGCTACCACATGATTGGCTGATTAGATAATAGCATGAATAAGTAGGTGTACATGTGTTCCAAATAAGGTGCTTAGTGAGTGTATATTATTCATGTGATTTTCTAATATCATCAACCCTTGGGAAATGAAATGGCCTGAGTTTGAAGAAACACCCATATAGCACATGCATTTTTATAATTTATTACATGTTATCTATTGACTAGTCATTTTCAGGTGTGGCAAAAAAAGAAAAAGAAAAAAAAATTAATAATAATATTTTTGGACCCTCTATGTAGTGTCATATGTAGTGTGTTCATGTAACTCAGTGCATAGCACTATAGTGATCCCAAGGAACACATATATTGATGGATTTACTTTAATGGATGACTGGATTTACTCTAAGACCCTTTGAATAAAAGTGCCTGCATATATGTAAATGTACTGTTCTATTCCTGTATAGTTTCACTCTTTACCAAGGCATGTCTTAATACCGCATAACTTGATTGGAGGTGTTCCTTAGCATTCTGGTCACCATTGGAACACACACACCCACACATACACTACCTCTAAACAAAAAGATAGGGTTTTCCATACGACCATCTGTTCTGCTGTGAATATTCATACAGTATATATTTCTGCCATTTGGCCTTTCCACATAGTCACAAATGCATCACTGCTAATTAATGAGTAACATACAGAGCACAAATCGATCTCCACAAAGAGTCTAATGGGAAATTAAAAATGGCTACTGATACTGAATTGTGCCATGCAACTGAGTGAGACTGCTGCCATAGCTGTTTTGAAAATATCTCAAAGACACACACTAATACATCCAGCCACCCCCACAAACACGCTAAAAGATACCTCTCTCCTCTCTGTCTCTTTTTTACACTTACACACACACACACACACACACACACACACACACACACACACTTTTTTCCTCTGTCTATGTTGTCCCACAGGATGTGATTAGATACAGCAGCAGCCATTCGGCAGTGTGGGATTCCAGTCTGGTCACATAGATTTGAGACTTTGAAAGCACATATATAATTTTTCCTCCAGGCCTTTGCAGCCCTGCCTGGCCTCCACTCATTATAGAGCTACTGTCATATGTTTTAGCCTGATAAACCAAATGTCATGTGTACTGTGAAAATAGAATCATTTAAGAAATATAATAGTAATCATCATTTGAATCACGTTGATATTTGACATTATGATCAAATAGCAGATTTAATGAAGGATTGCCATGGGTAAGAGGTGTTCTTAGGCCCAACACAAAGCTTTTATGAAACGGAGGCAACAGCAATATGATTAAAGACACAAATGTTCGTTAAGTTACATTTATAAATATTAATAATTTGAATAAGCTTTTCTGTCAGCAAGTAATATAGTTTATTAGCCTTACTGTAGGTGGTTTATGGTTGGCAAGCAATGCAGCAACTTAATCTAAAATGTGTAACATTTTACAAGGCCTTTGAACAAGGCTTACTTAGTGAGTATTCAGTGTCAAAAATGTTTTACAAAAGGAAGTATTGCAATCTATATATCAAAATTCTTTCTAGAACAGGAATACAAGATGGCAGGCAGGTGTAGGTTCTGTAGGTCCCACAGTGTGTTTACCAGCACTATATGACTTTCAGGAAATCCAGTCTGCAGATGAATTCTCACTAAAATCTGAAAGTACAAGGACACTGTCAGAAATTGTAAAAATGAAGTAGCAATCCTCTTTCTCTTCCTCACAAACATAAAATGTTCGTAGGTTGATTTCCCGACCCATGCGTAGGGTTGGGGTGTAACGGAATACATGTAATGGGATTACACATTTAAAATACAAAATATTAGTAACTGTATTCCTCTGTTACAATTTAAATTATTGGTAATCAGAATAGTTACTAATATTTTGTATTTTAAATGTAATCCCGTTACATTTATTCCGTTACACCCCAACCCTGCGCATGGGTCAGGAAATCAACCTACCAACATTAAAACAGTTACATTATCTTCAATAATTAAATGGTTTTATTTAAAATAGAAAAATTAAAAAAGTTCTGTATTTTCATTACTGAAGAGATTATTTTGCATTTTATCATCATTTGTTTCATTTAATATTTTGTCTATTCAGTTGGAAAACATTTATCCATATCAATCATGCGATCCAAAGAGCGTTTGAACAGAGGTGAAACATTTAAGATTAAGCAGACAGAGAAGTTTGGAGCAGCAGAAATAGAAATACACCTTGTGTAAATTATCATGTGAACATTTAGCTAAAATGCTGTTTCTAGCCATTTTACATGCACCTGTTAACAGGTATGATCATTTTTTAAATAAGAATTCACATAAGATTTGATTAAGGTCAAACTTAAAGTTGAAGATAAACATCATATAAAAAGGTAGGACTACTAAACATTAGACCTCTTTCTACCAAAACACTAATTGTAAATGAAATTAGTACAGATCGTAATTTGGATGTGCTCTGTTTGACTGAAACCTGGCTTAAACCGTATGAATATATTAGTGTAAATGAATCTACTCCCCCAGGTTATTGTTATAAACATGAGCCTCATCTGCAGGGTCAAGGAGTTGTTTTTGGTGTTACTCAGACAACAGGATATAAGTTTAAGTCTTCTGAACTAATAATGCTTAATGTGACATTACATTATACAGTGTATAGATCACCCAGGCCGTACTCTGGTTTCCTTGAATTTGCAAATTTTCTCAGATATAGTAGTTAAACTAGAGAGAGCTTTAATTGTTGGTGACTTCAACATTCACATAGATAATGTGAATAACAAATTGGGATTAGCATTTATCGATCGTCTCAACTCTCTTGGAGTCAGACAAAATGTGACAGCAATCATACGATAGATTTAATTCTGTCATATGGAGGTGATACTATAGAAATTGTACCGCAGAGCGATGACATCTCAGATCATTACCTCGTCTCTTATTTGCTGCGATCAGCTAATGTCACTCAATCTACACCACTCCATCGTTCAGGTAGAACTATTCTTTCAACCACTAAAGATAGCTTCACTAATAATCTTCCATAATTGTCACACATACTCAGTAAGCCAAAAAGTCTAGAAGCACTTGATGTAATAACACAAAATACACACAGTCTTCTCTAACACTCTTGATAGTGTCGCTCCTCTTTGAGGGAAGAAAATTCAAGAAAAAAAAAAAAGCCACGCACCATGGTACAATGATCACATTCATGATCTTAAGACAGCAGCTCGGAAAATGGAGCGCAAGTGGAAGAATACAAAATTAGAGGTATGTCACGGTGCATGGAAGGATAGTGTCTGTAGCTACAGACAGGCTACAGAAAGCTGCCAGATCAGCATATTTTAGCAAACTCATATAGAAAACAACAATAATCCTAGGTGTTTCAGTACTATGGCAAAATTGGTTAGATAAATAAAATTGGAATTATGCAGTCAGTCACGGCACCTCAGAAAAATTTAGCTACACACCAACACAGGAGCTGAGATAAACCCAGATGCGAGATTTTATTGCACAGGGCACAGAGGAAACAGTTAAATAGTGTGAGGTGAGTATTCAGGCAGGCATGGAGTCTTCAGAACACAGTCTTAGGTCAAAACAGGAAACAAACTTCAAAACGGGGCTTAAGAGTCGTAACTTCCATAAACTGAGGAGCAGGTCAGTATTTCTAGACATAAAGTAAATTCAGAGTTCTCAATGTCACTTATCTTGCACATCCAGAGCAGATCATTGATAAACAAGTGAGATACATACAGGTAAGTTACACGCTGATAAGTAATTCTCTACTGCAGCAGAGCGAAAGGTGAGTCCAAGGAACCTTCAACAAGGCTAGACGCTGACTGAGTGTGAGTGTGAGGTTTAAGTGCAAGTCCAAATGAGGTGATGATGAGCTGCAGGTGTGCGTGATTAAAACTCAGGCGAGTGAGAGCAGGTGACTGATGGTGAGGGAGAGCCCGGGTGCACTCGTGACAAGAAAACAGTGTCTCATAATTTTCTTCACAAGCAACTTCAATCCTTCACTGTCATAGGTCATGAAGAGCTAAAAAAACTTTTCAGAAAATCAAATCAAAAGCCACAACATGTATGTTTGATCCAATACCAACTAAGCTCTTAAAAGGGATTCCCTGTAATCTCAGAACCTCTTCTTAATATTATTAACTCTTCACTATCCTTAGGACATGTCCCAAGAAACTTTAAAATGGCAGTTATCAAACTGCTTATGAAGAAGTCACAGCTTGATCCTGGAGAACTGGCTAATTACAGACCGATTTCAAATCTACCATTTATGTTGAAAATACTAGAAAAGGTATATATGAACAATTCCAGTCAGGATTTAGGCCCCATCACAGTACAGAGACTGCACTTATCAGAGTTGCTCTTATCATCTGATCGCGGCTGCATTTCTCTTAGTGCTTTTAGATCTTAGTGCTGCCTTCGACACGATAGATCATGACATTCTCTTGAATAGGCTGGAGAATTATGTTGGCATTAGTGGATTTGCATTAGCATGGTTTAGGTCCTATTTATCACACCGCTACCACTTTGTATGTGTAAACAAGGAACTGTCAAATGAAACAAAAGTTAAGTATGGAGTGCCACAGGGATCAGTTTTAGGGCCTCTGTTTTTCTCCTTATACGTGATTCCCCTGGCAGATATTATCAGGAATCATGGAATAAGTTTCAACTGTTATGCTGACGATACCTAACTTTATTTTTCTTCTAAGCGCAATGATAATGTACAATTCTCCAAATTAGCAGGGTGTATCAATGAAATCAAAGATTAGATGGCCAGAATTGTCCTTCTACTCAATTCTGGCAAAACAGAGGTACTAATTATTGGACCTAAAACCTCTAAAAACAAGCCGCTAAAATATTATTTGACTCTCGATGGATGTACTGTTACGTCGTCTTCTACAGCGAATAACTTAGGTGTTATATTTGATACCAATCTGTCCTTTGAAAATCAAATTTCTAATGTTTGTAGAACAGCATTCTTCCACCTCAGAAATATTTGTGAAGTTATGACACATACTCTCTGTTGCTGATGCCGAGAAACTAATTAATGAGTTCATGACCTCAAGACTAGATTATTGTACTGCATTACTGGGAAGACGCCAGCAAGTTCAATTAATAAACTTCAATTGGTTCAAAATGCAGCTGCCAAAGTGCTGACTAGAACCAAGAAATATGATCATATTAGCCCCATTTTATCATCGTTACATTGGCTACCTGTTAAATTTCGTATTAATTAAAAAATTCTGTTAACTACATATTAAGCTATGAATGGTCTAGCTCCACAGTACTTAAGTGACCTTCTGACATGCTATATTCCAACATGTTCATTATGATCACAAAATTCTGGCTTGTTAATAGTTCCTAGAATATCAAAATCCACAAAAGGAGGTAGGTCCTTTTCCTATTTGGCTCCTAAACTATGGAATAGTCTCCCTAACGCTGTTCGGGATGCAGACCCACTCACTCAGTTTAAGTCTAGACTAAGGACTCATCTATTTAGCCGGGCATACACCTAATTATTCCATCAACTCACAATTAGGACCTTTGATATTAGGGCAAAAAGCTTATTCTTGATAAGAATTTTTGTATCGTTTTTCTGCAAAAATATTTAAAAATCCTTAAAACAAGATAAATTTGCTTTATCTTGTTTAAGAAGCAAAATTGTTTAAGATATTTAGATTTTTCAGAGAATGTATTTTTAACATGTATTTTGTCTTACTGTACTGGTAGATTTTATATAGTCAAAACAAGTGAAAAAAATCTACCAGTGCTGAAGAAGTAATTCAAAGTGTTTAGTTTACGGTACTGACCTTGAGTAATCTAACGGAATATGCTGCAAATTATATTTTACAACATTTATTCTGTAATCTGTAGTGGAATACATTTCAAAAGTAACCCTCCAAACCCTGCCCATGCGGCAGGTAAGCCCAGGGCAGTCTCATAAGGGTGGCGACACTGTTCAGATATTATTGCATGTTTAACCGCAATATGTTTTATTATACTTACAAATATACTAGTGTAGTACTTACATAATACAAACTGAAATTAATGGTGTATACAGAAAGCTGTTTGAATTTTTTTGTTGTTGTTGTTGTTGTTTTTTTTTTGCAATTCCTTTGGCTGGCGCTATTGGTGAAACAAATTACGCACTTCAGCTTTAACCAAAACCCCAGGTCAATCAAATAAAAAATAAATAATTGAAAAGTAAACAATCTTATTTGATTTTTCCAAATTTTACACAAAGTGTTGGCTGCAGTCATCAGGCCCAACTGCATGCAATCCTGTTACCATGTTAGAAAAACAATTAAATGTATTTGTTTCATTTATTTATTTTTTTATTACATTTGTATTTTTTTTATAAATTTTTATTTTTTATTTTGTATATATATATATATATATATATATATATATATATATATATATATATATATATATATATATATATTTTTTTTTATTATTATTTATTTATTTTTTTTTTAAATATTTTTTATAGTATATTTTATATTTTATGTTATTGCTAGAAAAATAAAGAAATCAGACAAATCAGGGTTTTAAACACTATTAAGTTCACCAAACTTGAACTCCACGCAAAATCCGCTAGGGGAAATTCTTCACCACCAGAAGTCCATTGCGTGAAATTCACGATTACACAACTGAGATGACTGTATTTTGCCTGTGAAATTTCGCCGTCCAAAGGTATGTGTGACCGCACCTTTAAAAGCTCTTTTTTGAACCTAGTTAGAGGAAATACACATACACTCAAACCTCTTTTGCAGGAGTTAAGCTACAGTGTAAAACAGCACACAGCTAGCGGCTCCAAATATTACAATATTACAATACTAAAACAAGTCTGCTGGCTTCCTCATGGCCTCTGACCTCTATAATATTGCCTCAGTCTGACAAGAAGAACATCTGACATTGTGTCTACTGACTTTTAGTTGGCCATTTTATGCAGCGCTATAGGTCTAATGTGAAACGCCTCCACCCTTATTTAACCCTTGTCTTTTGGATGCCATGTACATTAGCTTTGGGCTACGTAACCTATGTACACATATTAGTCTAAGCCTCAGACGGTATGCCCACAGTCTGTTCACCGACCGTCTGATGGACAATGCACCCAAAATTGGTAAGCATTTTCTCATTTTATAAATCTCTACACAAGTTCCAGGATTAAGGTCACACAAGTTTTTTGTTGTTGTTGTTGTTTTAGGTTTAAATTCAGGCTTCTATTCTTAGAGATCTCAGAGACCACACTACACGTTTAGTTCGTTTCATTTTGCAGGCAGCTCCAAGCCTCATCAGGGCTGTCTACACCTGTTGTCGTGATGCTAGCTATATGCACCTTTTGCTTTGTTGTTAAATTGGAACTGTGTGCTGCTGTTTTGATCATATTTTTCACATTTCTTTTAGTAAGTAAAGCACTCTAGCACTTCCTCTCACATACAAGAAAGCTTTGTCAAAACATGACACATTCTGTTGCAGATTTTAATATTATGGCTGTGGTGGTTGAATACTCAACCAATACTCCATAAATCAAATAGAGCTCAACAGTGCCTGCCCACTTTTTTAAGCCGACAAGGTTCTAGAAGTATTTTCCCCATTCATTTCTTCCATCGACTTTTTTTAAATCCTTCATAAAAAAGTTGTAAGCCACGAACCAAACCAAACTTTGTTTTGAGGAAAAAAAGTGTTTGAAAATCTGACATAAAGTCAAAGGTACAAGGCTGTGTACTTACCGTCTTTCATGAGGGCACAAACTACAATCCCATGAAGCATTGCAAATGATGTAATTGAATTAAAAATTATTGAAATATATAAAACTATTGACCTTAGGTTGTTGATTATAAGTATAGAAAAATCAATATTTTACTTTTAATGCAAAATAGTCCAGTGTGTGCAAAGTAGTTTAAGGGTGAAGGGAGACGACTCGATTATGCTGAGTGCACCATGGGAGTAGGCGGTGGCTCAGAGGCAAGTTCCGCGGGTTTTGTTGGCCGCGGTTCTCTGATTGGTGGATCTTTCTCTGCGGTATTATGGGTAATGTAGTTGTTTACCATGAATTACGCTGTCTATCAAACACGGTTTTTAAACAATGAAGTTGAGATAATGCAGACGGATGGCTTCAACGGAAGTATATACTTTATACTATCGATGAACAACCTCGTAGCTCACAGTAGGTCTGTCTTTAAAGGTTTATAAGTTATTGTTGAAATCAATTAGTCTATGGGATAAATTAATGGGATTTCTACTTCCGGAACCAAACTGTTGCGCTCTGTAAAGTGGCTACATCAATAACATCAAACTTCATTGCGTCTCATGACCAAACATCATGACATCATGTTACAATAACCAATCAGGTTTGACATTATCGATGTAACCACCATATTTGATTAACAGAGTTTATTAATTATTTGAGAGTGAATAACGATTTAAATTTTGCTCATTAAGTCACAAAACATGGTCAAATGGCTTCAAAAGTCTTTGAATATAGTGCTTGAGTCTTATCGATCACTTTTACTGTGGGTTTATAGGTTTTTTTTTTTGTTGTTTTTTTTTTGAGCTTAGACCAGAGTCACTATTTACTTGCATTATATGGCAAACAGACCCTGTTAAGTAATTTAAAAAAAAATAAAAAAATAATACTTAATATGTTTCACAGAAGAAAGTCATTTGGGTTTGAAGTGACATTAGGGTGAGTAAATAATGATTTTTGGGTGAACTACTTTAACTACTAAGTTATGGGATGCCAAATGTAAAATAAAGTGTGTTACCATAATAGTCCAATTTTGTAGGATTTAGCAAGGTTTTTATATTTAGATTTACTGTATATTTAGCATTTAGATTTGATGTTTAATTATTATTATTATTAAACAATACATTTATTAAAATGAGGCAAAATTTAGGTGTTTTTGTAAAGGTAATTACATCTGATGCCCTAAACAATGTAACATTCCAGGTTAAATACAAGTTAAGCTACAACGACAGCATTTGTGGTATAATGTTTATCACCACAAAAAAAATATTTCAAATTTCCCCTCGTTTATAAAAAAAAAGTTAAATAATAATTGTGGTTACAGAAAGGTACTTACAATGACAAAATATTATAATATTTATGGACTGGTCTTTTCAATTCCATTGTAACTGCCTTAATGTAACCACAGTTTTTGCTTTTTTAAGTTTAATTTAAGTTCAAACGAGGGATTGGAAATAATTTTTTGTGGCATTCAGTATTATGCCTCAAATGCTGTTGATTGAGCTTAACTTGTATTGAACCCAGGACATTCCCTTAAGCTGAAGTAAACCAGAAACCATCCTGCTTACTTCAGTCAATTGCAAAGTAATCAGTTGTTGTGATTGATGTTGACTGACTGATGATAATTGATTACAGATCACTTTGTGTTTGTAATATCCTCGATCAATAGCAAATGGGTTTGGATCAATACAAGCCAAGGCAGTTGAAGTTTAAGTCTAGAAAGCTGAATTTATACTACCGCAATTTTCGTTATTTATGGAACATACAGTGCATGCAAAATTCTGTAATGACACTATCCCAATGTCACAACAAGAAAACATGTTGTTAATGAGGAGAAGGAACCCTCAGTATGTTTGCTGCTCTAGGCATAGGAAATCTCATCTGCTAATTACCCATGAATGTTAACAGCCAGCCCCTTCTCACCACTAAGGGCCCTGGGCTTAAAGAAGAAACCCAGGTTGCACTTGTTCGGGTAGGCTCGCTACCTCCGTTGGCACTTGTCTAGTCCCACACAGATGGAGGGGAGTGCCCTCCGGTAACCGGAGACAGCATACGAGACATGGATGACCAGGTCTCTTGCAAGAAGGCAGCGATGGGCATTTGGGTACGGCACTACAACACATAATTAGTGAAGAGCATCTGTTCTGGATGGTTTCTTCAAGCTCAGAGGGCTTCGAGACTTTGAATAAGCCTCTGGCCTTCGGTGGGTGCCGTAGCCTTTATTGCTTCTGATGATGAATTGCGGTGCGTTGCCTGTTGGGGGACTTGACGGTGATTACGGTAACGAACACAGATCAAGCACATTCTGCAGTGTGTCACAATGCCTTGCTTGTGTGGAGTGTAAGTGGGACAAGAATAGAAAGGAATTAGATGACTTAAGTAATTTTGTGGTGTTAAAAGCATAATCAACCAAAAGGTAAAATTTTATTATTATTTACTCACCCTCATTTTCTCCTTTTCACCCTCAACTTTCCTCTGAGGAACACAAAAGGAGATGTTAGGCACAGAAAATGGACGTTTTTTGTAGTAAATGACAGAATTTTTATTTTTGGGTGAACTATTCCTTTAATACTGTATGTCTAAAGAACTTCTCATTATACAGAATAGAAGAACTTCAGATGTTATAATCAAATGAACCAACCTTGTGAAATTTGTGTGAAAAAGGGGGTTCTACCAGAGAGTAGGCACTTTATTTTTGGGCTATTGTCTCATTCTGTAACAAATATAGTGGAGAATGACAGAAAATAATTGGGAGACAGAGAGCGAGAATGGAGCTGAGACAAATCACAGAGTTAAACCCGCATGAGCTAACCACTGCACCATGACTCTGACAGTAGCAAAATATGGCATAAAATATGGATCGTCATATGGTTAGATTTTTAGAAAATAACAACTTAAATTGTGGTCTGTTCCTTGCACAAAGCAATGACATGGAATATACATTATCTTAGAATAAAGCACATGTCATATGGACTACTTTTAGGTTACATTCATACATTTTCATGTTCCAGCTGAGCTATTTTTTAATTGCTGGTCTATATCGGGGGTTAGGAACTGGCCGGATAGTAGGTCCATGACCCTGATGGTAGATACTTGAACTACACCCTATTATATCAAAAAGCCTCTTTCTTCACTGACAGTCATTTAAATGTAGTCGTGTTTTTCGGGGAACCTGTCGCTAGCCGAGCAGATGCCATTGAAATGAATGGGAATGATAAAAGATAGCTTTCTCCAGGTATTTAAGAGCTCGTTGTCAGATGGACATCTTTGGCTGTTGTGTAGCGTCTCGCGCCATGAACACTACGTTTTTAAGACACCATATCAGGTTAAAGTTAGTTCAGTTTTGACAACATCATTGCATTTTGTTCCATTCTAACTTTTTTAAACACAAGAATGTGTCCTATGTGTTTGGAATCATATGGTACTTTTGTAATTTTTAGAGCATGAAAGAATAAGTTACTGTCCACTTTCACTTATATATAACACTTTTTCTGTCATCCATGACTTGTAAGGGGATGCATGTTAATGTTTGGATTACACAACCAAATACATTTACAAACTTGTTCAACTATGATTAAATTGCACGGTAGACCGACTGATAGATGATTGCACTTGTGATGCAAAGGAGAGTGAGTCCTGAAGAGAATGAAATTTGACACGTGAGCCTGAAAGTGTGATAACAGCACCACAAAATTACATAGTTGCTTCAGCAATTGCGTTTTTCATTTCACATTTGCTTTTTATGGCACTATCGGTTAGCTTTAGGGTACGGTAGGTTTGGTTGATTTAAAACTCACTTTTACAGTAGCTCCACATGGTGGACATTTCACCTTGGAACTGCTGCGATACATGTAAGGAACTACGTAGTATCATTTTGCAAAAGTGTCGCCATAGACACAATTTTGACGATATCAGGTTGAAATTGTGACTTGAATTTGGGGTTAACTATCCCTTTAAATGCAAAAATGCAGCAGGTTCTCTTCCAGTATTTGTGAGAGGGTCATTCCATTGCTATATCAATGACTAAGCAGTATGCTCAAAGACATTTCAAACATATATATAATATATCTTGACAAGCAAGATGCAGACATCAGGGTCATTAAGGAGACTGTATACTTGGCATGTTTGACAGTCATCAAAGTCTCATTTGGTGTTCCTCCCTTCCTCACATGGTACATCAACATCCTCTCTTTAGGGAGTCTTATAATGAGCGGCTTGTCAAACGAGAGCACTCACCTTCCCTGCCAACTCATCAGCCTTGCTATCAGTGCTCTGACCCACCTTATGGAAACTTACCCATTAGGCAAAATTGACTCTCTCCCCAAGAAGCTATTTACCACAGCAGCAAAAATAAATAAATAAATGTGAAGAAATGGGGCCAAGGAGAAAGAAGCTGTTAGGAAGCCATCAAATAGTCATTCCGTGTGTCTCTCTCCCTATCTCTCTCTCTCTCTCTCTCTCTCTCTCTCTCTCTCTCTCTCTCAGAGAGCAGATCGGTATCAACTCATTCGAGCAGTAGCTCCCATTAACCTGTTCACAGGTTATGAAGAAAAGCAGTATTTTTGCTGTCCCTCTCTCCGGCATGCTATCTCCCCTCCTCATTCGCGTTCTCCCTTGCCATCTCTTTTGGTAAGAATCACAAAAGATAATTTCCTTTTCAAATGACTGCGGCCCCCTCACATGACCCCTGGGTATTGAGGCAATGCAGAGAGGGAGCAGAGAATTAGGTATGGAGAATAACTTCCTTAGGCACCGCCGCATGAAGAAAACTCACGAAACACTGCATTCATTACAGGCGGAAATAAGGCTAATAGGGAAGAAACTGAGCAAGAAAAGAGTAGTTGGAGGCATGCAAGGGTTTTGTTCATAAACAGTATGTGACGGTTTGTGTGGTGGGTGCACAAATGGGGCAAAAATGTACAGCAGATTACAGCCTGACTGCTATTACTTAATCTCAGCTTTAGGAAACTACAGTGGGGTTCTGTTCTATTACCTTGAGAGAGCTGCTGACAACAGTACATAGGAAGCTGCTTTCTACATTTACATTTACACTTATTAAGCAGACACCTTTATCTAAAGCGACTTACAAATGAGGAATACAGCAAAAGTGATTAATCAAAAGTAGGCAATAACATGAGAAGTGCTGCAATACGTTTCAAATTGCTCAAAGCAGAACAAGTAGGGAGGAAGGTGAGAGACAGTGGTGAAAAAAAATGGAGTGAGCATTTACTGTATATAAATCAATATAAAAAACATAGCATACACAAATATTGGGTAAACAGTCATTTGTAATTAGATTGATATATCCGCGAGCGCTATGCGCATGAATTGTCCAACATTTCACAATCAGTTGTTTTTTTGTTGTTGTTGTTGTTGTTGTTGTTGTTGTTGTTGTTGTTTGAACTGCATCATCACGGCATGGGTGCCTGCAGGATTTCATCTGAGGGTACACACAGAAATTTGCCTTGTACAGCCTTATATCTATTGGGGTCCGGGGGCATGCTCCCTCCCATTTTTAGAGAATTGTTTTGCATAAACAACACCAAAGCATTAAATTCTGGTGACTTTGAGAGAAGCATTTTTGTATTGAGTATGAGTAGCGTTCATGTAACTATTGGCTAAAGCATTTCTTCCAGTAACCGTTCAGAACAAATGCGTTCTCCATCTAAAAAGCTAAATGCACCACAACGAATAGAGCAGAATGCAGGTGTCTCGCGACATTTTTTTATCAGTTGAAGTTCTTTTTAACTTGACACGGCATCTAAAAATGCAGCGCTCATGTGAGATCCTAAACACACAGTGAAACGTGAAGCAGATGTCAAAAGACATCCATCTAGCGAATGTTTACATGGAAAACAATTGAAAAACAAAAATACGTTCAGTTTGAACAGCCCCTTGTTCACATGACACAGTACTAGCTGAAGTTACCTCTCAAAGTTACCTCTCAAAAAGACAGCCTTTTGTCTCAGTTGATTGTAGGTACATTTCCACTGTATCCAGCACTGTTTGTTCTCTGTATGAATAAATATCCCAATACTGCTTTATTGTGTGACAACCCGCTCCAAATGATTCAGTGAAAGAGCACTCTGAACGAACTGATTCAGAATCGATTCAGACAGTTTTGTAAGCCCGTTTGGCCAATTCACTGAAAGGAATTGACTCAAAAGAAATATTAATTTGCAAATTGCTCATCGCTAGTTCTTTTAAACAGCCAACAGAAATACGGGACACATTTCACGACTGATGAAATATTCTGAGAGTAAATATTTCTCAGGTCAGTCGGAGCGCTCATGGTACACAGTGCGTATGGCCGTACAGCGGCAGGCTCCTAGTACACTTCTTTTTGTTGCATTTTTAGTGTGAACATACTACTCACACTTCTTACACTATGAAATGGCATGGAATAGTTCAGAAGTACTGTATGCGATTTGGGATGCACCGTAAGTATATTTAGTATGGACATTTTGGGGGGGGGGGGGGGTTGCATAATAATGTTTACCACAAAAAATTATTTCATCTTGTCCCTCCTTTTCTTTTCAAAAGCAAAAACTGAGGTTACAAGTGAGGCTCTTACAGTACTGTACAATGGAAGTGAATGGGGCCAAATTGTTGAGGGTTTAAAAGCAGAAATGTGAAGCTTATAATTTTATAAAACCACTTTAATTAATTCTTCTGTTAAAATCCATGTATTATTTGAGCTGTAAAGTTGTTTAAATTGTTGTTTTCACTGTCTTTTTAGGGTTTACGGCTTTTTTAAGTTGTAAAATTGGATATAACGTTACACTGAAAAGGTATCACACTAAAATCATGTTAACACATATTGTATACATCTTGTGGCTATACTTTTGAAACACTATATTTTAATGTATTACAGATTGGCCCCATTCATTTCCAATGTTATTGCCTCACTGTAACCCAGAGTTTAGCTTTTTTTTTTTTTTTTTTTTTAAAGAAAAGAAGAAACAAATCGAAATTTTGTTTTTGTGGTAAACAACATTATGCCACAAATGCTGTAGATTGAGCTTAACTTGTATTGAACCTGAAATATTCCTTTAAAATACTGCCTAAATAGGTAGCTCACTAGGTTTCAAAACAAACCTGAACTGCGCACATGATGGAATGTCTATTTAAACTCTTACCTTGTTTTATATTCTGTGTCTCACTGTAATGTTCTTTGTGCACTTGTTTCTCCTATCACCAAAAAAAAAAAAAAAATACCTTGTGTACGTGTGAACACTTGGCAATAAAGCTCATTCTGATTCTCTGATTCTCTGATTCTGATTCTGAAAACAACCTATAATATGAGTCATTGCACACACAGAGAGAGAAAAAAGATGCATAGAGTCAGATGAGCTTTCAATTGAAGACTAAAACTTTAATAAGAAAGTTCTGACTGAAATGTCTTACTTTTCAGAACCCTATTTTGCTTCAAGTCACAGTAAAGTAACCCTTGAAATAGTGCCCTCTACAAAATGAACAACACCTAGTCAGAGACATGCAACCAAACAACACTTAAAAACAAATTTGAAAAAGAAATTTGCCCCAAACCAAGTTACAGCACAAAGTTTAAAGATGAAAACTATCTGGATATTGAAACGTGAATGTGCTGGGCAATTAAATCAACTTGATACCAAAGTTCTTGGGCCCAACTTTTTACCCTGTTTGACTCAAGTGTTCTCCAATGCTTTTTTATTTTTTTTATTAAGCTCTGTCAGGTTTCATTAGTAACTGGAAATCTAATTTGTTCTGTGTATCTGACAGTATTTCAAACTAATTCATCTAGTCAAGGTGCAGGCTCGACAAGCCCACCAGATGGTGTTTGTGTAAGATTAAACTCTGGTACTTGCCCACCGGTTTCTCAAAAGGCACCATTACCTACAAAAGCCAGTCCTTGAGATTGCTGTTGTTTCTTAGTACAGTCTTCTCTCCATCTCATTTTATGCCTTAAAGAAAAATTTTCTGCCTTAGATGCCAAAAGAATCACAAACATGAAGTTGTTGGAATGTTTGTGAAGTATCAAAACAAAAACTACTGTATACCTTTCTTACTTTCAACTAAATAATTAAAGTTCATTCATTATTTACTCACCCTCATGATGTTTCTAGCCCCTATGGTGTTATTTTTGGAACACAAAAGGAGAAATTTTGAATAATCAGTTCTGTAGCTCTTTTACATTCAATGAAAGGTCACATTGACCATAGCTGTCTAGCACCAAAAAGGACAAAACAGCACCATAAAAGTAAATGTGAACTATATTACATGTTTTCTGAGGCTGTGTGATAGCATTGTGTAAGGAACAGCCCAAAATAAAGGGGCAGAGATAAGCAATTTTCAGTGAAGTTTATTTCTAGCTTGTTATGTACCTATAGCTACTTTTTCAAAGAATAGCTTGACAGTAGTTTAGCTACTTTAAATTATGAGTAGCTTGCAATGTTGGGGAAGCTACAGAAGAGTAGATAACTACATAAGCTGCAATCAGATCAGTTCTTATTTCAGAATTTATAATATCGCCTGATATATTTTTAATTTGGGTGACCTTAATGTCATGTGAATTTTGTTGGTTCATGTTTTTCATGTCTTTTATTTTGAAAATCTAGTTCCTGTTTCATGTCATGTGGTTCCCTTTTCATGTGATTTCATGTTTCCCTCCATGTTCATGTGTCTTGTTTTCATTGGTTTATTGTCTCGTTATCTTGTTTAGAGTTCTTAGTGTTTATTGGTTATCTTTGTCATGTGTTCTCCCATGTCCCTGTATTTAACCTTTAATGAGGTTGCCCTCAAAGACATTTTCCATTTTGGATTAAATTAGCCAATCCCTTTGCTGATGCCAGGCGGTCGGAGTACCCACAACCTGGTTTAGTATATCGACCTCGCCCTGCAGATTATTGGTTCTACTTTCACTGTGGGGCATGTGGCCACCAAGCCAGAGTTCCATGTCATGGTTGCTGAGCTAGCGCCACCTTTTGTCCCGGATCCTGAGCCTGCTCCGTGCCACGTCACAGCCGTGCCTGAGTCTACTCCACGCCATTTCATAGCCACATCTGAGCTATTGGACCAGGAGATGGTTCCTGCCCTTGTACCCACCCTATGGATGCTTCCTCAGGATCAGACAAGGGGGAACTTCCGATCCTCCTAATTCGCCTAGACCCTCCAAGCCCTGGACTCTGCCTTGGTTCTCTGAGCCCTCAGTTTCACCTTGGCTCTATGTCACTTCGGCTCCACCGTGGTCCTTCGGCCAATCGGCTTCTCTGGGGTCCCTCGTGCCTCCAGCTCCACCTTGGTCAGTCGGTCACCTGGCTCCGCCTGAGCTCTCCAATCCCTCAGCTACGCTTCGTCAATCCGAGCTTGTAGCTTCACTAGGGACCTCCTTCCCTATGGCTCCGCCTTGGTCTTCAGTCCCACCGGCTCTGCCTCTGTCCTCCAATTCCCACAGCTCCACCTCGGTCCTCCGAGCCTTGGACGCTACCTCGGTTCTCCGAACTTCCAGCTCCACCATGGTTCTTCGAGCTGTCGGCTACTCTCCAGGCACCAAGTTCCCTGGTGTTGCCCTTCAAGTCTCTCATGGCCCTGCCTTCCATAGCTCCGCCCCTCGAGCCTCTCAGGGCCCCACTTTCCATGCCCCACGCCATGTCTTGTCTAGCCACGCTTCAAAACTAGAAAACATGCTATTTATTAACTAAGTCCAAATATAGTGAAACTGCAGAAATTAAACATTTAGCTTCTGATGGCAGAATTAAAAAATAGTACCTGATATTTAATTAGGATGGCAATAAATTGAAATAAATAAATTGATTATATTATTAAATTTACTAAGAGTATAAACTAATGTTTTGTATTACATTTTATATTTATATTATCGCAATAAATTGCATAATTTTTCATAGTTAATTGCAGATTCTGAATGTGTTGAAACTTGACTCTAATTATACTTATTTTCCTGTAAAAATAAATGTATTTCCTTTGTAAAGAAAACAAAACAATATGTAACAATATAATGCTTTAACATTTTCCAAACAAAGCCTTCCACAGTATAAAGAAAAAAAATTCACTAAAACAGCACCAATTTAAGTAACATTAAATGTTTGGCAAAGTCTAAGTGGGAGGTTAACTAATTGAAAGAACTAGTCCCCTCATAGGTTGCAAATTCATTGCAATGTGCATTAAATTCTTAAACTCTCATCATCCACAGACTGTGGCTATCCACTTTGCTACAGCAATTGCGCAGCCGCATTTGCAGTTCACGTCAGAGCATCAACGTTAGCGTCAAGCACCACTTGAAACTCCACACAAAAAGCACTTGCAAACAACGGCTCGTTCTGCATTTTCGTGATAGGTAAGACTTGACGTGCTTCTGTGGTAATTAAATTGTGCCTTACAGAGGTTGAAATGTACTTGATTTCTGTCACTTGTCCCATCTGGGCTCGTTTTGTACAACAAATAGCCTTAAGAGGTCCTTTCCCCATCATTTGATCACTGACTCGGCTGTAGTGTGTGTGTTTGTGGTGTGTGCGTTAATGTAATGACCCCAGGCGGACACACTGCAAAGGTTCCTCCCTACTCTGATCAGTGTATATGCTGGTTTATGCCGTATTATACCGGCACACGCAGTAATCGTGATTAAGAAAAAATAGCGCGCTAACATAATCGCATGCGTTAACTTTGACAGCCCTAATTTTGCAAAAAAAAAAAAAAAAAGTCTGTTTAAGTCTGGCAAAGTCTCTTTAAGGTTGCATGGGGCAGAGCTACGTGAATCCGCAAATAAAGTTCGTGTACACGTTTATTTAAACTATCCTAACGAACCGACTTTCTAAAATGAAGTTCCCAATGCTAAATATAATCCAATTCACTTAAATGATTTCAATTTCCCAGCACTACAGATGAGAGACATATAGGATGGTTTATATGAATGTATTTGATTACTCTCTCGACGTCATTGCTGCTTTTGCAATACAATGTGACAGATGCAGTGTTTTGTAACACTACAGCGCTACTTGTTGTAAAATGTAGATCATTAAATGCTACACTGCTGTGAAATTAGCTGAACTACTGTCACACTACTGATAAATGAAAAAAGGTTAGTACCTTCAACAGGGCCGTGGCAAGTTCATCTGGGCCCCTTGACTGTATATTGCTCTGGGCCCCTTTCCTATTAAAAAATACAATTTAGAATTTGTTGTGGGGCCCCTAGAATCATTACCAACTTTCACCCCTCTAGCTACGGCCCTGACATTAGCTACTTTTCGTTAGCTACACCCCAGCACTGGTAGCTTGTTGCTTGGCAAGCTACAGTTTCAAAGTAGTTTTCCCAACATTGCTATCTAGGAAGGCAGCTTGTGATAGGTTTTGGAACAAATGTATAATCGTAATTTCCTTCCAAATTCTTTTGACTAGTTTAAAGTAAAAAAAAAAACACTTTAAGAATATTAATGCAATATTATAGACATAAAGGTGAACCTCTGAAGGTTTGTTTGAACACTAATGGGGTAACAGAGTGCAGAGAGATTAATTCTGGTATCCAAGCCTAGATTTACATCATTATTTGTAGATTAAAGAGGGCTTTCCAGGGAATGGTCTTCTCATGTTTGCCCTCCGCACCAAGAACTGAATGTGTTGCTGTCTGATTAATCTTAATGAATTATGCAAATGTGCTTTATCTCAAGTGATTTCAGAATGTTTCTGTATTGTTTTATTAATGCACTTTTGAATTACTTCACACAATTACGAAGCTCCCTTCTCCTTCTCTCTGACCGCTTAAAATTGTTCTTATTCAGGCTCATTCCTTTATTAAAACTCACGGCAGTCTCTGGCGAGTTGCATGCGCAAATAAGAAATTAGTCATTACTGTAATTTAATGACTTTAAACCAAACAAGACTGCTGTCTAGATTACTAAGCATAACCCAAACCCTCCTCCCCTGCTTCCCAAGGGTCTGATCTTTGGGGGTATGTCTCCTTAATTTCTACTTAATTAATTATGTTCATTATCGCGACTACCCTGTGGTGAGAGCACAGTTTCAATTACGACAGCAAAACTGATATAACAATACCAAAAAGGCCTTGAATGGTTTTGTAGAGGCACTGAGCTTCTAGAAGTTTGCTACTGACTGACTACTTTGTTGAAAGACCAGCATTTTCTGCTCATCAGCATGGGGTTTTGGATCCCCACTAGGCTTCTTAACTAGCTTAACCAGCGAGACTTCATTGATCAACCAACTTCATCAGCTAGACCAATGTAAACCAGCCTGGATCAGCATGGAAATTCATGCAGCAGGGTAAGCTAAAGCTGTGGTTCTCAACTGGTGGGTTACAACCCAAAAATGGGTCACAGGTCTGTTTTGAGTTACGGATAGTAGGGGGGGAAAACAATGCTAAATGCAAATACAGTACAATCAGCCATATACTTCTGTACATTAAGGCTTGCAAAATAAATAGGCTCATCAACTTTTAACAGGGAGGACAAAACGCTTATTTTGTTGTTGACGTAAAAGGCTGTGCGTCAATTCAAACTTTAGGGTATTGGTGCAAATTTGGCTGTCACTTGGTAAGAAGCTAGCCAATTAAGCTGATCCAAATTGGGTAGTAAAGAAAAATCACAAATTCGATTTTTAAAGATTTTTAAAAGTCCTGCTTCTCAGATTTTTGTCATGAGAAAAAGACCTCAGCAATCTCTAACATTTCAGAGGCGATCTTAGCAATGTCTCAAACTGTGCTCAGATTTGCAACCTGGTCTCATAGAATCACGTTACTGTACCTACATTTTTGCTAAATGTTGTATGCTGTACATATTGCTGCTATAACATTAACTTTTGTTCCCTTTCACAAGTTAAAAGAGATTATCCATTCATTAACATTTACTTTTTGCCCTGTTCCTCACAAAATCTCATGATATCTAAACACTTTTACTTTAGTGCATGACTTGTAAGGTGATACATTTTAACATTTGCATTACACATGCTACCATCTACATTTACAAGCTTGTTCAAGTGTGATCAAATTGTGTGGTAGCTCGACTGAGAGCATTGGACCAGGGTACAAATCTGCAAAAGGACATGGTTTCTTCATTAACTGTTTTTCATTTCACATTTGCTTTTTATGAGACTATCTTTTATATCTTGGTTTTGATGATTTAAAACTCGACAGAGCATTAAAGGGATAGTTCACCCCAAAATGAACATTCACTCATTATTAACTCACCCTTGTCTTGTTTGGTACACAAAGGGAGAAATTTGGTCTGATTGTACCAAACAAGCAGAGTCCTGCTTGAAAGCCCCCAAAATTATTTTTGATTATGCAGGGGAAGCATAACTGTTGCACACAGGAGAGCAACGGTCAAAGACTTTCACTAAATAATTAATTCGATTTTAGTTTGTTTCTCACCAAAATTTATCGTTAGCCTTCAGAAGAAGGCAAGACATGTGGAATAATTTATTATACTTCTAAATTATACTTTTGCACATTTTAAATCTTAAAGAGATGGTCATCATCCAGTGCCATTGCATGACATCACTGAACAGTTTCAAAAAATGTTTCAAAAAATTATTCTTTTTTGTGCCAAAAAAGAAAGTCATATTGGTTTAAAACAAGACATGGGTGAGTAAATAATGAATTAATTTTCATTTTTGGGTGAAATATGCCTTTAATTTTTGAAACCTCATCTGTCTGAGAGAAAATGTAACTTGCTTTTAGCAGAGACCTTCTATACCATGACAACAACCTCCACATTTGTACCATAGGAGAGAGCATAACGGTCAACTAGCATGTTACGAAAGTAAGTCACCGTTTGCATATACCAATACAAATTAATGGGGAGTGCCGTAAACTGACATCTACCTGTCGTAAAACTGCCCTGGTCTTCTCTAATAAAACAGCAATTTTATTTTAGTAATCTCCACACACAGCTCATTTCAAAAGGACTGTTTAGTGTAAAACATGTTGAAGATTAGCAGACAGGTGGTTAATTCATTAAAGGGGTCATAAAATGGAGAATGAAATTGTCCTTGATATTAAAACATATAAGAGGTAATTGTACTATAAAACATACTGTAAATTTCAGAACTCAAAACTTCCTCCCCAGTCTAAAAAGAGCATTTATAGTTGCCACCCTGCTGAAATGTTTCGTTTTGAAATCTGTCTGTTTGTGACATCATAACACATTGCTCATTTGTATTTATACATCCCACAACATGCACCGTTGGCTTCACCTACTGGCGAGCAGTTCAAGTCAAGAGAGCAGGCCTTCCGTGACTAACTATTCCTAACATAACACCTAAGGGGACCCATCTCGACTATTTTGAATTATTTTGTATATGAAGATGAACTGCACAGGCTCTTTGACTGCTGTCATGCATCTCGCCGCTTTTAAAAAAAGCAGTGTCAAGTTACAACTCTGTAAAGGAGAAGCAATTCTCTTTCATTCAGCTGCTGCCTCTTGCTATTTTGAGCACAAATGCGTCATGGATGCTTTCTTTCACCAATCTGTGCTATTTTTAATATTTGATGTATGTAAACCAGAGATGTTCATGAGTCTTTCATCTGAAGTCCGATTCAATTCTTAAGTCTTTAAGCTGGAGTCCGAGTCAAGTCTGGAGTCTTCAACACTGGATTCTGAGTCAAGTCTCGAGTCTTTTGTCACGAGTCCGAGTCGAGTCTCAAGTCAAAAAATATAACATCTTTTATGTTTTTTTGTTTTTTGTTTTTATTCTCAAAAATCATCAGTGTATGATCTTTGAAAAATCTGGGATACTAATAAGATTCTACCTGAACATGTCAAATTGCATTTACTTATTTCATTTTATTTTATTACATCACAGACATTAACTCATCCTGTACTGTTTTTTTGTCATTCTGTGCACAGTTTTTCTCACGGTCAGTTCAACAAGGCTCAGAACGCAAGCAATGCAATATGCAATGTAATGTAATGCGATATCATATGGCATAATTTTGACTTAAAACTTCCCAGCTGTTTTAAGTCCACAAAAAACTGTATGCACAGTGCCACCAGCGTTTATGCATGTGACGTATTTCCACTTACATAAAACACCTTATGAAAACTTTAAATACATTTCTGAAATACTGTCATTTAATTAGTATAATACATTATTAGTTCTTTAGTATCAGTGTAGTGGAATATTTATCAAAGGGATGTATAATTTTCAGTTTTTTAGAGACTACTTGATTGTTCTAGGGACGGTGTGTTATTCAGTCCATGACTGAAATTACAATTCCTTCACAAATTCACCCACAGCAGAGTTTATTCGTGATGACATGTCAACAAACAACATTGAAAGAAAGAGCTAGCGCCCGTTAATGTTAATCTAGAACTCAAGCTCCATTATGCATTCGCTGTCTTTATTGATACACAGATTTAAGTTATAATATTATAGTAATGTTGGTGATTTAGCTGATTAAGCTCATACATAGACTATATATATGAGACACGTTTGAAAATAGGTTAGGGGCCAATTAAAAAGCTCTTCAGTTTACGCACGGGCAATCCTCAATACTCTCTCTACAAGTCAGCTGTTCAAGGTCAGTTTTGCATTTGCTTAATTGCAGATGTAAGTTGTAATATTATATTTATTCTGTTGATGGCTTGTTTGAATATGATATGTTTGAAAATGGGTGATTATGAAAGCGCTTTCATCTCTCTACACAGTTTAGACGAAAAAAAATCCTTACAATACGACTGGATCATTTGAATAAATACGATTTTATTCAAGATTTTTCTTCTTCTAAAACATTGTCAGTGCATTGGTAATATCTTGCAGTGTTGTTTATATCTCGTCATATTTTTGTCAACAATGTTTGAATTAAAATGGTTAAAATTATTCTCATAATCCCGTAAATGGAATCAAATAACAACTCAAACATTTCTGTGTGTAATTTCATTAACGAGATTAATTAATTTATTAATTGTAAACAAAGGGCAATGCCCTATGGAAGTACAAATGTATATTTGCAATATAAATTTGCCAAACTGTGTTATGTGTAAACGGTTTTACGGTTTGTAACGTCAGGCAGTGTTGTTGTAGCAACACTGACCATTGTTCTTGTAGCAGCAGCGACCATTGTTGTTGTTTGCAGCAGCGACCTAGCCAATTTTAGCTGTACCAGTTTATAAACAACACATTACGTGGTAATTCACACATAACAGGATCGTAGCAACATGACTATAGGCAATGGTAATACAGTATTGTGTACGACTTACTAAATTGGACACAAAAAAGACAAAAGTGCTAAAAAAAAATCTTTAAACCCACAGCATACTACAGTCGATGCTCTTCGTAACCATCTTGCTTTCTGAACTCGGGGTCCTCTGAGTTCGTCCGACTTTCCGAGTAGAAATTCCGACATCGGGGGGCGTTCCATTTGTCAGTTCCGGTCTCGGAACTCGGAAAATAACTCGGAGCTCCGACTTCCGAGACAAATGGAATGCAGCATAACACCGCCTTCTGAATGTATGAGTGCGGCTGGTATCATAACTTGCAAAAAAATAAATAAAAGCATCTGACAATTGAAAAAAAAATTTTTTTGTTTTATTTTTGGCTCATGTCAGTGCCGATTGTTTGTGAACCGTCATAATACGATACCAGCTTTACAATAGAATTGTTATTGAAAGATGGGGCAGTTAAAAACACTTCAAAAACTTAAGTAAACCATTTCATTCATTAATATTTCAAATGTCATGACTGTTTGATAGTTTATGGTGCTGAGTGTTAACAGTTGTGCTTGAGATAAACAGTTTAATATATTCATATGCAATGTGTTGGATGTACGTTATGTGTAGCCAATGATGTTAGCCAATCATAACAGTGGGCGGTTATGTTGAACTTTAAAGCAGACGCTGAGGCCAAAACTGAGTGTTTCAGACAGAGGGACAAAAACAGGGTGGAAAATTATCATATATTACTAAATTGTGAATGTTTTGGTGCCAAAAAAAAACTTATATTACATATTACGTTATCATTGGATCTCATGGAAGATCATAAAATTATAAAAAATAGCACTTCATGACCCCTTTAAGTGATGAATTGTTTCCTTACAAAAGCAGTTTATTCAGCACACTAAAGCATTTCCTCTATAGACATCCATTTAATATATATATATATATATATATATATATATATATATATATATATATATATATATATATATATATATGAAATAAAAAAAGCCCTTTTGTCTCCTTGATCTGTGTACTGCCCATAGAATGCATTGTGTTGCTAACCTTGTAGGCTTCCCTTGATAGAAGGGCTCTGTTGAAACGTGTAAGGAACCACGTAATATTAATTTGCAAAATGTTGCCACAGTCACATAATTTTCATGAGATCAGGCTGCAGATTTGCCAGCATACAACGTTTCCAGTCAAAAGTCATAGATTTTATTATGAACTGATTTCTCACTACATACACTACCGGTCAACAGTTTTGAAACACTTACTCATTCTTTATTATATATATATATATATATATATATATATATATATATATATATATATATATATATATATATTCACATTTTAGAATAATAGTAAAGTCATCAAAACTATAGAATAACATAAATGGAACTATGGGAATTATGTTGTGACTAAACAAAATCCAAAATAAATCATAACTGTGTTATATTTTAGCATCTTCAAAGCACTCACCCTTTGCCTAGATTTGGCAGAAATGTACTCTTGACATTTTCTCAACCAACTTCTTGAGGTATCACCCTGGGATGCTTTTTAAACAGTATTGAAGGAGTTCCCATCTATATGCTGGCCACTTATTGGTTGCCTTTCTTTATTATTTGGTCCAAGTCATCAATTTAAAAAAATGTTTTTTTTTTTTTTTTTTTAATTAAATTTTAGATTTATAATGAAATAAATTAATATGGTGGCACAATTGTATTTTTGTCTACAAAACTAATTTCAAACATTTAAGCATATGTCTTCAGATCAAAATATTTTTAAGATCATCAGAAACATTTCGGTCAAGTGTTTCAAAACTTTTGACCGGTAGTGTACATTATCAACATTAATTTTATAGCTCTACAATATTACTGTATGTTAACTATTTGTCTCAAGTCCTCTATTTATTTAAATCCAAATAAATTTTAGGAGGAAGCAAAACCAGTGGAGAACCATTGAGCTAAAATATCTATTACTTAGTGAGCTCTTCTGCAGATAAGACTGTTCAAACATGGGCTGTCATTAGAGCTTTGATTTACTGAGCATTTCTGAGTCATTCCATTGGTAAGAGAAACAATATTGAAGCTATTCCATATAATTGCGAACATTTCTCACTTCAAAGCACCCATTAAAAGAAGTAGCTTTCAAGTGACAACATTGCTTATCTCCACAAACGTGATATAATGTACATATGTAAGGATTATGGGGGGATGGATTTGGATATCAATTACCATGTGGGTAGAAATGCTATAGATGAGGATAGGTTAATTTGCGCTGTAAAACTACACAGAGATGACAGCTCCAATAGATTATATTAGATGCCACTTCATGTATCCTTCAAATGACAGTTTGTGCATTTCAATCAGGATGTCCAAGGATTATGAAACATCCATTCTAATTCATTCTAATGTGTGATTTCATATTCAAAGCATAATGCTGATATGCTTATCAATGCGTTGCCATGCTCAAAAGGAAATGCCAACAGACGGCATGAATATGAAAGTCAGATTTCAACACACACATGCCACTGCTGTGTCTCCTTGATCTAATGGCTTTTTGGAGAGCCTTGCTTTGGCCTTTATGTGCCATATATTTAAAACACTTTTGGCGGAGATGACGTGCACATTGTTTGCTTTTATCGTACATCTTTTAATCATTGACATCAATGACTCAAGTGACCTTAAACAGAAAAATTAAATAATTCAATGCATGTGCTTTCTGCATTGTTTTAGCACCTGATTTAGTAAAGGAATTTCTGCTGAAAATAATTAGCATGGTGCAAAAATTCATCTAGCAAGTCAGTTCTAAGTGCTAGGTCAAGTTGGACTGCAGGTGGTTAGTGAATAAGACACAGGATTGTGCGCTGAAATACTATGCACTAAAGTGCTGCAACTGTTCAGTGAATTCACCCGTGTTTATAAGCTGGAGTTTGGATTAAAAAAATAAAAAACAAACAATGGTCACGATATTCAATTTTGCAACATTTAATTTTTTTTTTTAAACAAACGCTTCCATGTAACATCTGGTTATCTAGTTTGATTAACAACTGGCATGGACACATGCTACCCAATCGATGTGCAGTTAGGGCCTAAACCCCATACTTATACCACACAATGCACATGAATGCAATCTCTTCCTGGAATCTCAGAACTGAAGGGAAAGTCAAGATGCTACTTTATAAACATGGAATATGATAATCTTCATTTACATAAATCTCTGTCTCTCCACCATCAAACTCATCCCTCTCATCTCGTATGAAACCATGGAGAGGTCACAAGGAATATACCGGAAGTGTTCTTGTGTCGGACTACATTACTGCCCTTTCCACACCGTTCACTGACCTCACTGAGCTTTATGATCATTATGCAAATCTTTGTCTCAATTAGTTGAAATCCTCAGAACTCAATGAGGTGGTAATAATTTAATACCAATCCAAATAAAACCTGGAAAATCTGAAACTCTCTCATGCACACACTCTGGTTTTTCTTCAGTACAGGTTATTATAGTTTTATATGTTTCATGTTTTTTATTTAATTCTTATTTTGTTTAAAGCTCAACTTAAAACTTTTTTGTTTTCTCTGTGTTATTTATCTTAATGTGTTATGTATTCACTCTCAATGACTGTGCTATCTGAACTGTGTTTTTGTGACTGTTCTTTGTTTTTGTATTATTGTGTTACTATTGTAAAGTGTCCTTGAGCTCTGGAAAGGCGCTATATAAATTAAAC
This sequence comes from Myxocyprinus asiaticus, assembly GCF_019703515.2. Taxonomy (NCBI): domain Eukaryota; kingdom Metazoa; phylum Chordata; class Actinopteri; order Cypriniformes; family Catostomidae; genus Myxocyprinus; species Myxocyprinus asiaticus. The sequence goes on from NC_059352.1 coordinate 8,921,680, forward strand.
TTATTATTATTATTATTATTATTATTATTATTATTATTATTATTCACTCCTTGACTGTTAGTTTTAGCTTTTTTCGTTGTTTTCTAGTTTCAATTTAGTTAGTTTTTTAGTATATATAGGCCTAGTGTTTATTTTGGTTTTAGTGTCTAGGCTGTCAAAGTTATTTTGTTAAATAAAATCATTTTAATTTCTTTACCACTGTTAAATGTATTAAGACCACCTAGTGTTATTACTATATAGTGATATTCATGTTTAACGAAAGGTGGGTTGTAAAGGTTTATAAAAGTTTTATAAAATATTGTGCATTTAAAACTAAAAATAATAAATATTTGATTGTAGTTTTTGTTTAAAAAGAACATTACATTTAGCATTTGTTTCGTTTCTTTTTTTTTCTTTCTTTTCTTTTTTTTCAATTTAACAAATTTTTTTATTATTTTTTTTTTCATTTAATTTTCTTTTTTGGTTTGTTTTAGTTAACAATAATTACATTTATTAAATTAATATTTTATTTTAAATTTGTTCTATTAATTTGGTGTTGTTTTTGTTACTGTTTCATTCCACCTGTTTTAGTTTAGTTTTTCAGTAGTTTGCATTTTAGTTTTTAGTATTTTTTGGGCTGCCAAAGTCAGTGTGTTCAGTGATCATTTAACTATGTTTACAGCTGTTAAATTTCTCAGGGCCATCTGTGTTATCACTATCTAATGGCATTTCTTTATGTTGAATAAAGTTGGGTTCTAAATGTTTCACATTTTTTAATATATGGTGTATCTAAAACTTGTCACAATTTGTCACCTTTCCGTTCATAAGGACTTTTATGTTGACTTCTGTTGTAGTTTGCCCCCATACTACAATTCCCATGATCCACTGCCCTTATCACATCCATCTGTTCCCCATTTTAGTTCCCAGGTGCTCTCTGTATAGTGATCATCCCTGTATGTACTTAAGCCCTCATGTCCTGTCCTCCTTTGACTAGTCTTAGTCTGAAGAAGTCAGTCACTTATTTTTCTGTGCCTGTGTTTAGATTACGGTCTTCATCTTCGTTGTTGACATTGTTACTTGTTGAGCATTTTATGTCCTCTCTGAAATCTGCACTTGGGTTCTAACACCGCAACACACTCTCTCTCTCTCTCTCTCTCTCTCTCTCTCTCTCTATCTCTCTCTCTATTCATTTTTGGATTTTTTTTTTCATGTTTTGTTTTTATATTTCTGTTAACAAATTATTTTTTTTGGTGTTCATGTGTTTTCATTAACGATAATTATTCTTATTAAATTATTATTATTGAATAATTATGATAAATTATTAATAATCCTCAGAATTTAATGGGGTGACAAACATTTAAAATAAATTCTAATAAAATCAGTCATTTTCCTGCTCCCTTTTTCTTGCATTCACTTTGGCATTCCTCCAATCCCTTCTTTTGTCCCGTGACTGTATTTTTAATATCACCATTACCATTCGAATATGGGTAGAGGCAAAGAAAGCACTGGTAGGTGATGCGACGTGGCAAAAACAGATTCCCACCTGTGTCTTCCCTGCAGACTCAATCCCCCTCACAGCTTCCTCTATAGCTGGCTGAGCAGGCTCCGCATGTAGATAAGAATGCTGTGGATGATAATTCACGGGTTCACACATGATCTTCAGGAAATCTGAATTTTGGGGCTGCTGTGTCTGCCCTTAGCCTGGACGGATTAATGGCTGAGAGACCCAGCATGGGTAGGTCTGTTTAATCCTGGACGCTCTAAGAAGTATCATCTGTGTACCATGTCTGGAATTGTTGCCAGCCTGACTACACAACCGATTTCACAGTTGGGTTTATATCGGGGATATGCAAAACTACATAATTTTATAAATACATAACTATCAGATCACAAAAGTTGTTTTTACAGTCAGCAGTATTTATCTGACACAAAAACAAAGAGAATATCAACTAGGGTAAAAGCATTGTTTTATCAGTGTTGGGGAAGCTACTTTGAAACTAGCTTTAAATGCAACAAGCCAATCATAACTTAAAGTAGCAGTCAAGCTACTCTTAAAAAAAGTAACTGCATAAAAGTTATTAAAGAAAATATTTTTTATACATTTTGATAATATCAAATCAGAATATATTAATTCTGCAATCAGAACATTATTTATCTAGCATAAAAAATAAGATCTCAGTAAGGCTGGCATAAAAAAATTGAGTGTGGAAACACTAAATTAAACATAAATACAACATAAATAAGTACAACTTATACTAAACTGAACATTTAACAAATACATTTATAAAGTATTATATAAATACTTTGCTTACAAAAAGAACACACGTTTAAGTAAATCAGTGCATAATTTATTTGAACTGGTTAATTTACATGATTCTGATTCACTAAAATGTTTTGAACTAAACTCAGCAAAAAAAGAAACATCCCTTTTTCAGGACACTTTAAAGATAATTTTGTAAAAATCCAAATAACTTTACAGATCTTTATCGTAAAGGGTTTAAACAATGTTTTCCATGCTTGTTCAATGAACCATAAACAATTAATGAACATGCACCTGTGGAACGGTTAAGACACTAACAACTTACGGTAGACAATTAAGGTCACAGTTAAACTTAGGACACTAAAGAGACCTTTCTACTGACTTTGAAAAACACCAATAGAAAGATGCCCAGGGACCCTGCTCATCTGCGTGAACGTGCCTCATTCATGCTGCATGGAGGCATGAAGACTGCAGATGTGGCCAGGGCAATAAACTGAAATGTCCGTAATGTAAGACGCCTAAGACAGTGCTACAGGGAGACTGGAAGGACAGCTGATCGTCCTCGCAGTGGCAGACCACGTGTAACAACACCTGCACAGGATCGGTACATCCGAATATCACACCTGTGGGACAGGTACAGGATGGCAACAACAACTGCCCGAGTTACACCAGGAACGCACAATCCCTCCATCAGTGCTCAGACTGTCCGCAATAGGCTGAGAGAGGCTGGACTGAGGGCTTGTAGGCCTGTTGTAAGGCAGGTTCTTACCAGACATCACCAGCAACAATGTCGCCTATGGGCACAAACCCACCTTCGCTGGACCAGACAGGACTGGCAAAAAGTGCTCTTCACTGACGAGTTGCAGTTTTGTCACACCAGGGGTGATGGTCGTACTCGCATTTATCGTCGAAGGAATGAGCGTTACTCTGAGGCCTGTACTCTGGAGGTGGAGGGTCCGTCATGGTCTGGGGCGGTGCGTCACAGCATCGTCGGACTGAGCTTGTTGTCATCGCAGACAATCTCAACGTTGTGCATTACAGGGAAGACATCCTCCTTCCTCATGTGGTACCCTTCCAGCAGGCTCATCCTGACATGACCCTCCAGCATGACAATGCCACCAGCCATTCTGCTCGTTCTGTGCGTGATTTCCTGCAAGACAGGAATGTCTGCGTTCTGCCATGGCCAGCGAAGAGCCCGGATCTCAATCCCATTGAGCACTTCTGGGACCTGTTGGATCGGAGGGTGAAGGCTAGGGCCATTCCCCCCAGAAATGTCTGGGAACTTGCAAGTGCCTTGGTGGAAGAGTGGGGTAACATCTCACAGCAAGAACTGGCAAATCTGGTGCAGTCCATGAGGAGGAGATTCACTGCAGTACTTAATGCAACTGATGGCCACACCAGATACTGACTGTTACTTTTGATTTTGACCCCCACTTTGTTCAGGGACACATTCCATTTCTGTTAGTCACATGTCTGTGAAACTTGTTCAGTTTATGTCTTAGTTGTTGAATCTTTTTGTTCATACAAATATTTACACGTAAAGTGTGCTGAAAATAAAAGCAGTTGAAAGTGAAAGGACGTTTCTTTTTTTTTGCTGAGATTATTTTTACTGTGTTGACAAAATGCAGTATTTTGTTGGGAAAATTAGCTTGTTACCGGAACAGTTATACTGCTGTGAAAATAGCTGCACTACTGTAACACTAAACATTTTTGTTAAAGTGATAGTTCACCCAAAAAGTAAAAATTCTCTCATCATTTACTCACCCTCATACCATCCCAGATGTGTATGATTTTCTTTCTTTTCCAGAACACAATTAAAGATTCTTAGAATATCTCAGCTCTGTAGGTACATACAAAGCAAGTGAATGGTGACCAAAACGTTGAAGTTTCAGCAAGCACATAAAGGCATAAAAGTAATCAATACAACTCCAGTGGTTTAATCCATGTCTTTGGAAGTGTTCTAATCAGTTTTGGGTGAGAAAAGACCAAAATGTAACTCCTTTTTCACTCTACATCTTGCTATTGCAGTCTCTAGGCACGATTATGATGTCTAGCTCAATTACACTTCCTAGTGCTTGACACATGCGCAGCACGCTAGATGGAAGTGTAAACACACACACACACATGTACACATACAAAACGCTAAATGCTTTTATATCCCAGTCTTTGCTAATGAAGCATTCTTTTAGATGAAAGCTTGCTCATTGTCTGCAATTAGCTAAACACATTAGGGCTTCATTATGAACGCTCTACTGTCTCAACATTATGTTTGTGACATGTTCGGAGCTAGTCTTTGTGTGACTTATACCTCAAAGTAAATTACATCTTGACTAACCTTCCAGTTGCTATCCTTGCTCTGCTGTTGATATTGCTAATGGCAAATTAGCCAGATAAAATCACTGACAAATGGTGTTATGCTTATACTAGCATTGGCCCTCCCCTATACAAGTCAGTCTGATGAGTGACAGCCACTTAAGCGATATGTAACTCACAGACTGAATGCTTATATTGTGGTGTCTGCACATAAATCTTATATCAAAGAAAAGAAGAGGCTACATGTCAATTTCAAAGCTAATATTAGCATGTGACATCTTGATCGTCTTGCAGGGTCAACATCACAGACTGCAACATTTTATCAAAGTTTATGAATGTATTGGGAAAGATGGATAATAAAAAATGTCTGACGACTATTTATTTTGTTTGTTTATATGGTTTTAAGATTAGTAGCACCTTATTAAAAAAAGAAATGAAAATGAAAAAAATTCTAGATCAAATAGTTTTCTTAAATATTGATGTGCACATTTGTGGACAGACTATGTTGTGAAATTTTAAATAACACTAAGCTATAGAAAGTCCGATTTTATTAATGAGATCAGATTTTTTTATTATGTTTCCAGGACTGTTGGTTATTCATGTTTTTGAGATGTTACAGACATTACAGTTGATTTTCTGTAAAGCTGAATAAATAATTCTTACTCAAAGTAATGTCCAGCATCATCTAATCACTGCCAACCATTTTAAAATAAAATGTAGCATTATAAAATTCAGAAACTATGTACTGATTATCATTGTTCCATGTCTGCCAAACATGTTGAGTTGTCCAAACATCATCTGCAACCTGAAACTGAGCTTTTGGTCAGATTTTAGGATTGAATGCACTTATCTGCATAGAAAGATATAGGATGCTCCCTTGCTCCCTATTTAGTGAATGACTTAACCTCCAGTGTGATGTCTGTCACTGGTCTCAGAACAGTTTGAAATGCACCTTATTTTCATCCTAACTCCATATAAAGCCTCTAAAAGCAACATTTTTCAACTTTTGGATGAACCCATTTATTCTCAGTGTGAAAATGCACAGTAAATATATAGGAATGCATGAACTAATGTTAATGAATAGAATCGTATTGCATAGTGATAACAAAATTAAACATGTAGTACAAGTGTAATTAAAATGAAGCAAAATGACCCACAGATGTGTTAGAGTTGGAAGTTATTCAAAATAACTAACATGTTTTTTCTACTTTTGAGGAAATGCAATGCCAGTTTCCACATATGTGTTTGTGGTTGTTGTGCGTCTTGCCTTGAAAGTCATCAATAAATCATATTTGCAACCCATTTTACTTCTGTAATCTGATGTATTTCCAAGTGAAACCGGATATTCAACAAGAAAAAATGTAATGCAGGATTTGATTTTATCCATCAGGAATTGATTGGATTATGAAAAATGGGCATTACTGTACATACCACAATGGATCAAGGTGATTGGAGGGTAGGGGTTGAAAAAGTAAGAGGGATTTGTGATGTCACCAGAAAAGAAATGTAATTTCAAAGGCAGAGCTAGTTATTACATTTTGATGAAAAATTACAAAGACACATTTTTTTTTTATTAGTATTATTATTATTTGGAATAATGGGCACCAATGAAATGTAAACAATAACACCATGTTCTAATCTCTTTTATGTAAAATTGAGTTTTTATCTTAACTGACTACAACAAGTGTTGAGCGACAGGACATTTTCCATTTCAGTTGCCCACCATGAAACCTCACTGGTTTGAAATGTTGCTCCACATACTGTAACTGTACATTAAACATCAAATATGCTTTGATTGGCTGTGATTCTGTCATTCTTCAGAGCAGTTCTGCATTCAGTTTGGACAGACAAATTGCTTGTCATTGGAAACTTTCCACATCGCGCCTGGTTAGGACACGGTGACCGTGCAAGACAAGAAAAGTGCATTTAGACAATAAATAGGGTCAATTTTCATTTCACATTGAATTTAAAAGCAGTTTCTCTTTTATGATTGAAAAAGAACCATTCTTCAAAGTTACGATTGGATGAGATTTCCCATAGAGATACTTTTATTGGAGTTAATACTGACACTTTTACTCAATAGCAGCCACCAAGGCTTTTAAAAACAGACAATAAATCTCTTTGCTATCTTAATTTTCACTGGTCCCATAGTAGACCACTTTAACATTTCATCCATTATTAATAACTGTAATTCTTATCTTTATACTTGCCTCTTGTTTGCACAAGTCCATTTTAAAATGGAGCTGAGTGCTCCAAAACCATACCCAAAAATCATACATCTCACACTGATCAAAAAGTCTGGCCGTAAACGAAAGAAAAAAAATTTTGGCATCAAAGGAGAGGGAACAGAATATTAGTGCCTCCAGAACACGTACGATTTAAGTAGCAAGTGAAACTTTCAAGACCACTTTTCTTCAAAAAGGAAATGTAATCCATAGTTCTGAAATTGTAGAATTTTCTAAACGTATCCACAATCTTGATGATTTTATGGAATATTTATTTTACATGGTGCATGATCTTGTCCAACACTGTTGTTATGAAACAGACAGGAGTTTGGCAGGCCAAACATTGAGGGAGGAAAGAAAAAAAATATTTTCCATGTGCTCAAATGGTCCATTCCAAGCGATATTAGTATTCAAGGTCTAAAAACTTGATATCCATAGTTGTGAAGTAGTCTGAAGTCTTTTATATCTTCATTTCCATTGCTTTGACAAAAAGAAAAAGAAAAAATGTACAGCTAATCCCAAATGTAATAGATCCCAGACTATCGTGTGACCTGAAAAAGAGGAGTACAATTTATTATTTCATAAATGTTTACCTTTTTTTTACGTAAGGTTAGCCGGTATGACGTCATACAACTTGCAATAGTAGAAATGTATCAGCCAGTAGAGATTTTGCTATTCCGTTTAGAATAATTATAGTATTAATAAAAATAACGTATTATCTGATCACTCATAAAATTGTTTTGCGCCATTTAAAACATTTGACAGTATACAACCAGTGTTGGGTAATAGTATTCCACTACAAATGACTAATTATTTCTCTAATATTGTAATCAGATTACTTATCTAATTACTTCATTGAAAAGTAATGAGATTACTAATTTCTTTACTATTAAGTTACTTTCTAAAACACTTTTCCACTCAACAAATTCAAAATAATGTCTATATTTATTCTCTGTTCATTGTTACAAGTCATACACTCTATACAATTTTAATCATAGCACCCACTTCTAGTTATCAGCATGTCTAAAATGTTAAATGTGGGATGTCAACTTTGGACTAAATATTATAACACTTCAATATATGTTATCATAAGACAACAACAGCAACCACAGAGTTCAAGCAAATTATCTCTTGAACTTCAAAACCTCCTACAATATAAAAATGAAAAAAATCGTCTAAGGCATAAGGTGTTAGTACGGAGATTGACACATGCTCACACAGGCACGCTGTATCGTCACTTACAAGCGTCATTAACCACACCACCAGTATGAGTTTAACAGCTGTAGCTTGAAATAGTGAGGCAGCACACTAAGGGACCGGAGCTGTGAGATCAACTGAATCTGAGAGGGTTTAGTATGCAAGTCTGGTCCTGTTCCAGATCTGTAGCACAAAAGAAGGGCTCAGGGGCCAGGGGTAGGGCAGGTCTCTATGGCTGTAGATGAGGCCAGACAGGCCGACTGCTATGGGAAACCCAGTGTAATCTACACCTTCAGGTCATCGCCAGCAGGCAGCCGGAGGACAAGCTGAGGAAGCGGAAAGGTGTTCTGGACACCTTCTCCTACACTTGACTGGAAATGCGATAGAAATTTTGGGTGGGCGAGTTCAGACCAAGCAACTGAGATTTGTTCAAATTTAGGCTAATATAGAGGAAAGAGGGCAGGAAGTGCCTGGAGATACAGTGGGGTCTAAAATACTGAGACCACATAGAAGGATTTTTTATTTTTATTTATTTAAACCTGCTGGTGCTGAACTAACATGGATCATCAGGTTCTGTGGAGTCCATGCAAGCTCTTTTATTTGCTGTCATTAATAATAACAATAATAATCATCTTTATTTTCATATATTGCCTTTAAGGTCGCTCCTCAAGGTGCTTTACATAGGATAAAACAACATATATAAAAAATTAAAAGAAAAGAAAATAATAAAATGTACACAATATAAACATGTATATATATCAAAAGATAATTAACAGAATTATATAACAGAACAGAAAATATAAAAGCAATCAAAGCAAATGGGGACATGCATGTAACAAATAATGAAACATTCTACAATTAATGTACATTTGTCAATTCAACTTTTCACTAAAATTGTTATACTCATAATATAATCTGTAATAAAAATGTTGTATTGAAATAAATGTGTATTAAAAATGAAAAGTAGATGCATTTTCACTAATTGCCTCATACTTTTGGACCCCATTATATACTAAAATGGACTCTGGATAAAATATTCAATTTGATTACATTAGTTTGATTTTGATTTCTGTTTGTTTACATTTGGAATTTTTAGTAATACAAGCTAATAATGGTAAAAAAAATATATATATATATATATATATATATATATATATATATATATATATGAATGCATCTCATTGAATTGAAATGCTATTTGTGATTACATATACTGTATTTTACAGAAACCTGAAAGTCAACCAAAAAATTAGTATCTCGAATATATATTTAAAACAAGAAAAAGTATATGAATATGTGGCCTCACGGTCATTACATACCACATACAGATAAAACTATTGCATGGCAAAGTCATTTTAAATGCGTCAATTGTCCATTTTATCTTGATAAAACATGATAATCCAATCGAGAGCATTGCTACAAAGTTTAAACTAGCCCTTAATAAATGTTCTGTTTTCTATAATCTAACCTCTGATGCCATAATCAGATAGATTACAACCTTCCCATCATGCCCTATTCTTCTCTGGGATCTCCTTCCTGCAGTTGTATGCATGCCTATGTGCATGAACAGGGGCCTGGAGGCCCCCAAAATCAAGTGCAGATTGAGAGAAGCTCCCAACACCTCAGCGGTCTGCCTGCTGTTGACGTGAGTGCAGTATTATGAATTATTAATCATGCTAAAGTAAAAAGAGGTCTGCCTCACACAGTCCACCTCTGCCCTATGAATAATGGAGGACTCGACTCAAGCGCAGGTATTTGGTGAGTCAAAGCTCTCAGCCTGATGGATGGCTACAAGCCCAGTGTGTCAACGGTACATATGCAGGCACTCGCAAACGCAGCGGCAAACATAAAAACAATAACTCGCATTAACCTGCGGAAGTGCTTCACTGCCCCTGCATTGACTTTCCAAAATGTAATACCACATTGTGTTTCTTTTGTCTGGGCTCTTTTTTTTTTTTTTTTTTTTTTTCACAAAAAAAGGTTGTACAGGGTCCCAGATTGTGTTTTATTTAAGAGGAATGTCAAATAACTGTACAACTAACAACCTGAAAGGTTGACAGTTTTCCGAAAGCAAGGCAGAAAGCTGGTCCATTCTGTAGAAGAATGGAAGCAATCAGTAACAATAGTTAATAAAAGGTCTTTTTTAATGTTGGGCAAAAACATAAAAGGAAAATTAGCTCATTTTGAGATTATCTGCATCGAATGATAATCATGTCCAATCCCTTGTGTAAATTGTAAAATTGGATAATACACATTTTCTGTTTTCTGGAGATAAACAAAAAACAAAACATGAAATGAAATTAAATGATCCAACCTAGTCCACCCTGTTCTCTTAAACTGCTTTGGCCATTGAAAAACTCATAAAAATCAACCTCTATTCTTTAATTCATTTAAGAATAAGTGGATTATGGTACTTGTTGACATAAACTTTTTTCACACTGCACCAATTAAATCCAATAAAATAATTTAAATCTGATCTTTATGAATAATTAGATTGCTCTTTTGATCTTTGCTTCCTGAGCAAATCCATTGTTAATCCCAACCCTACTAAATCTTGAATTTGTTTTTACAGTCTGACAGTTATGGCAGAAGTATTGAAACATAGTCAAACAGGGCGTCTAAATATGGTGTTGATATTATCATGACTGATATAATGATATACTGTAATTGGATTGTCTCTCTCACCTTGGTCGTCTTGACTTTGCTTCCTGTGCTGCAGCTCCAGCCTTTAAGATCCGGCAACACCTTACACTCCTCACCATCCATGCATGGTTGCATCTGACACCACCACTTCTGTGCTACTATAGAAGCTGGATTCAAGAGACAGGAAGTGTGAGAGGAAAAGGAGAAGAGAGAAATGAAGAGAAATAGAAAGAAAGAAAGAAAGAGAAACAGGAAGAGAGAGAGGAGGAGAGTAGGGAAATAGGAAGAGAGAAGGAATAAAAAGATAGGAAGAGAGAGAGAGGAAAATGGAAAGACAGAAAGGAAGAAAGAGAGGAAGAGAAACAGGAAGCGAGAAATGGAGAGGAAGAGGAAATAGGAAGGTAGCGGCAATAAAAGAGAGAGAGGAGGAGAGAGAGGAAATAGGAAGAGAGAGACAGGAAGACAGGAAGAGAGAAAGAGAAGAAGAGAGACCACAAGAAGGACAGGAAGAAAGAGAGAGAGAGAGAGAGAGAGAGAGAGAGAGAGAGAGCAAGAAGAAAGAAAAAGGGAGAGAAAGGGAAGACAGAAAAGAATAGAGAGAGAGAGGAAGAGCGGAAGAAAGGAAGAGGATGAGAAAAGAAAGAGAGAGAGCGGGAAAGAGAAATAAAGAGGAAGATAAAAGGAAATGAATGAGATGAAGAGTGAAGAAAGAAAGAAAGAAAGAAAGAAAGAAAGAAAGAAAGAAAGAAAGAAAGAAAGAAAGGAAAACGGTAGGGAGACCAGAAGAAATACAGGAAGAGAGAAAGGAAGAGGATGAGAGACAGGAAAATAGGAAGAGAAACATTAAGGGAGAACGAGAAAAAGAGAAAGGAAATAGGAAAACAGAAAGAAAGAGAGGAAGAGAAACAGGCAGAGAGAAAAGGAAGACAGAAAGTAAGAGAGAAAGTACAGGCAGAAAGAAAGAAAGAAAGAAAGAAAGAAAGAAAGAAAGTCAGACAGGATGGGAGAAATGTAGAAAGAACAGAAGAGTGAGAGGAAGACAGACAGGAAGAGAGAGAAAAAGGAAATTTCAACACTTCATTCACTCTGTGGGAACTGCCAATATGGGAAAGAAACATCCAAAATCACCACCTATCCAGTATTTTGAAGGATGAGGCAATGAAGATTGAGAGGAGCAGAAAACCTCAAAACATCTCACTCTCATCCACCGTCAAAAGAAATGACCCCCCCCCCCCCCTCTCTCTCTCTCTCTCTCTCTCTCTCTCTCAAAAACATTGATGCTGGTGAAGGAAGGAGTCTTTGATTCCAGGCTGACGGTTTGAATCCATCAATCCATTGTGGGCTCAGTGCCTGCTGTATGTCTTCGGGGATAAAGGTCTACCTTCATGTCAAGATGTCTTGTGGTCAGGGAGATTGGCACAATATTGAGGGTTAAGGAGAATCAAGAAGAAGAGGGTAGACACAGTCAGGCTTTCACCTTCTATTTTTAATTTGGAGCAGAGAGTAAGTTTGTGAGGCTATAAACTTTTAAAGACCCCATGACATCAAAATTAAAGTTTTGTGGCTTTTAATTCACATCTATTAGCTTTGTGGCCATCTACATTTTAAAGTTGCACATATCCTACATGCATATACAGCATATGCTAACTTTTATCAGATATACACGTGTACAGTCATTCTCTTCCAGGCATATAGACAAAAAGTATGCCTACCCCTAATACCACGTGCAACTAGCAATAGCAAACTAGGCTTTAAAGGATAATTGCTACATCTGACAGCTTTCTACAAGTGCTTCTTTGACAATGCATTGTGCATGTTTTAATACAAAAATATGGCATAAAAAGCATTAAAATGACTTTCGGCTTTAATTTTAGCGGGGTTTTGTCCTCATATAGCAGATAGAATCATGCGTTATTGTCTTGACGTTCAGTAGAGGGTGGCAGGGCTTGTCAGATACATTAGAGGGCAGAAAAGAGGATCAGAATCAATTGACCTGTCCAGTGATGGAGGCTGTTGACATGTTATTAGACAAGCAGCCCACACTTCAGTCCAGTTCACAGCAGGATGATGGTGTCACACTCAGACAGACCCTGACTTTGCAGTGACAGCACAGAGAGATGAGATGGAGATAAAGATGGGCGGATACACTTTAAAAATGAACAGGCCACTTTATATTGATAATTTGATTTAGGAGCATTCATTTTTAGAATGATAAAATGGACAATTTAGGGACAAAAGCACAGACTTTGCACTTTTTTGTTTTTAATTCACATTAAACAAAGACCAACAACTGAGAAACTACCATATTTCTATAGACATATATCATGGCAATACAATTTGTTAACTTGTACCACGGTATTACCATGTTTCTATAGACATACAGAATACCATGACAATACCATGTTTTTTTTTTGTTTTTTTTGTTTTTTGTTGTTGTTGTTGTTGTTTTTACCATGGTATTCACTGAAGAATCTTGGAGTATTGTGTAAATACCATGATACATGAATATGGTAATCATTAATTAACATGGTATATAATTTGGTATTAACATTTTGTGCCATCACTGTGCCATGGTATCACCACAGAACATTTTGTAAAGGATCTCTTCTACAAAAAGGATTGGTTTCTTTTTAATTAAAAATGCCTTTGGTTGGTGTAATAAAGTTAATAACTGTTCTGAAAAAATACAGGCAGCTCCAACAATAAAATTAAAAAAGCATCTTAAATAAATGTGCAATTGTTGAAGAAAATAACAGATTTAAGTATATATAAAGTATAAATAATTATACTTAAAATTTATAAATAAATGTATTATATAAATGTTTATATATTTTATTGTGATAGAAAGCTTGTACATTTCTAAATAGTATATTTTATGTACTATATATTTAATATTATTTTCTATGTAAAATATATAAATAAAAGTATAATATAAATGTGAATTTATTTTTATTGTGAATTAAATTTTTGTATAGTATATATATATATAAAACTAGTTTTTAGTACTCATTTACTATTACTATATATTTTTATATAACAGTTTTATATATTATAGGTTAATATATATTTTTAAAATACTGTATATGTTTACTATTATTTACTATTGCTACTGACAAAAAATATTTTTAAGATTTACACATTTCAATTTAAAAACAAATTTCCATCAAATATATCTGATTAATCTTTAAAATAATATTCTAAGATTAATCATTTAATTTTATTAAAGATTATACAATTACATTTGATGGAAAGTTATGAAATTCAAATCCGTACATCTAAAAAAAACGGGGGGTTTTGAGTCTTATTTATACACATCTACAATTACATATAGCTTTATAATACCAGACACACAATAAAACACAAACACACACACACACATACAAACAAACAAACAAACTAAAACAATCTTACCATCCACACAGGAAGGAGCTGCTCTTGTTGTCCCAGCAACCTGCCCAGGAAAGCAAGAGCACTTGACAGTTTGGGAACGCTCCTCGATTTTGTTCTTGTTACAGCAGCGGTGGGCTGCAATGACCTCACAGGTCCCCGCTTTGACATGCACTGAGGAAAAACAACAAGGACACAAAGTCTATTAAAATCAACCATCTGTTTCAACTTCCTCTCGCCAACAGAGGAAACAATGAGACACTAACGCATAATCTGTTGCTTGCAGTGCTTCCATGAGATAACTGCTTTTGTAAATTAAACAAATGCAATGCAAGCCCTTTGATTTGAGTCAGGCCACAAATCAGACAAAAATAAAATGTGATCACGCGGGATGCATTTCATGTTTCCCTTTGGTAATTATAAGTAAAATGGTTAATTGATACTCGTAGCCCTTCAAGCATCTAGGAGGGTCCTTCAAGCAATGTATTAATTCCTTTGTTTGTTTGTTTGTTTGTTTATCTTTCACCTCTGACTGTACAACAGTGGATATAAACATTATTTAGCATATAAAAGTCTGTATTTACACATCATATTGAATATAGGAGGTACAAAAAAGTATCAAAACATTTTGAAAGTATAAGTATACCTTTCAAAGCAGCCTTAATTGCATTGGTAAAGATTTTCAATTTAAGACTTGAGTTAAAAATTGACTGAAAAAGGGGGCCTCCATTTTCCCATTAGCTGGCCAATCTCAAAATCTCATCAACAACATTAAAAACATTTGCCTCCAATCAATAAAGAGCCTTTAACGTGCGCACAAAAGGGTCTGTCGAGCGGCGGGCCGATTGAGGGCTTGGAAAAGAAAACAGAGATTTAGCGATGCAAACGCTAGCAGGTGAAGGGCTGAACCTCCTTTGTGTGATTATCTGTCAGCCCAAACACCGCAGGGCCAAAGTTAATTTCAGAAAGTTTAAGCGGATGCAAATTGAATATTCAATGGTGGAGTTTGTTCCAACAGCTTATAGAAAATGATTGCTTTGACTCACTCAATATGCTTTAGCGCATTTGTTTGTGTATCTTCTAACCACATGACTGGTAAAAATCTATAAGAAAAACAAACTGGGGTGGGCAACTCAACAAGGTGGCGTAGCAGTTAAGATTTATACCTGAAAACTGGGTTTACTTACAGTTCTTGGAACTTGAATGGTAGAGCTACAGTAGCAACACCAAAGTCATGGGTTTGATTCCCAGGGAACACACAAACTGATAAAACGTGTACCTTGCGGGTTCGTGCATAAATGTTTTGAACTTTTAATTTAGCTATTCATCCAAAGTATATCCCACAAAATGTTAAACAATTAAGATATTTCATATACAGTATATGGACAGATTTCTTATATGTACAGTATATACACCGATCAGCCACAACATTAAAACCGCCTGCCTAATATTGTGTAGGTCCCCCTCATGCCGCCAAAACAGCACCAACCCGCATCTCAGAATAGCATTCTGAGATGATACAGTATTCTTCTCACCACAATTGTACAGAGCGGTTATCTGAGTTACCGTAGACTTTGTCAGTTTGAACCAGTCTGGCCATTCTCTGTTGACCTCTCTCATCAACAAGGCATTATCGTCCATAGAACTACCGCTCACTGGATGTTTTTTGTTTTTGGCACCATTCTGAGTAAATTCTAGAGACTGTTGTGTGTGCAAATCCCAGGAGATCAGCAGTTACAGAAATACTCAAACCAGCCCATTCAGCACCAACAATCATCCATGCGATTATCTAATCAGCCAAACGTGTGGCAGCAGTGCAGTGCATAAAATCATGTAGATACAGGTCAGGAGCTTCAGTTAATATTCACATCAACCATCAGAATGGGGAAAAAATTTGATCTCAGAGATTTGGACCGTGGCATGATTGTTGGTGTCAGATGGGCTGGTTTGAATATTTCTGTAACTGCTGATTTCCTGGGATTTTCATGCACAACAGTCTCTAGAATTTACTCAGAATGGTGCCAAAAACAAAAAACATCCAGTGAGCGGCAGTTCTGTGGATGGAAACGCCTTTATAACAGGTTCGAGGAATGAGGAAGCGGGAGACAGCGAATCCAACTCGAAGGTAAATTTTTCTTCACATACAAAAACACATTCGCTTGCTGCATAATGGTAAAGCTTCACAAATAACACTCAAACACTATATATGTGACTGGCAGTGGCCAACACACTCAAAGCTTCAGCTGGGCTCTCTCCCTCACCCTGAGGTCTGGCCCCTTTTATTTCCCCCGTCTCTCACTGTGAACAAAGAAACAGCAATAACCAGAAATTAATCTCAGGTGAAATCCCTTACCTCTTCCTCTCTCCCCAGATGAACTTTCGGCCATGCCCTCGCCTATACAGCCTTGTTGATGAGAGAGGTCAACAGAGAATGGCCAGACTGGTTCGAACTGACAAAATCTATGGTAACTCAGATAACCGCTCTGTACAATTGTGGTGAGAAGAATATAATCTCAGAATGCTATTCTGAGATGCGGGTTGGCACTGTTTTGACAGCACGAGGGGGACCTACACAGTATTAGGCAGGTGGTTTTAATGTTGTGGCTAATCTGTGTATATACATTAGGTATTAATAATTGGGTGATAGAATAATGACAGAATATGTGTACTCTTGATGAATATTATTTTTATTATACAATAGGCATAGTAAATATCATTGCCTAGCACATCATATAATAATTTAGTTGATGTTTAGCTTAACATGTATATTAATCCCACTGTGTTTTGTTGAGGTATTGTATGTTTTCTATACTGAAAAAACCTTCAATAAAATCGTTTTAAAACATGTGTACCTTGAATGCACAATAAGTCACTTTGTATAAATGTATCTCCAAACTCAATAAATGTAAATGATTGTCAGTGTGCAAGCTAGAAAACTAGCATTTAATTTTGGCAGCAAAAAATGTACAGTTCCTATGTTTGGCACTAATCAAAATGTGTTCCTTGACACAAGGTCAAGCTGAAATTTAATCAAATTAACAGAACAAAGAAAGTGTAATGCTCATGGAACACAATGTTTTTTGGCATAGATCAGCACACATCAGATCCGATACCAGAAATGAAAGTGTCACAGAAAGCACCACAAAATGTCTTGTTTGCTTTAGAAATTGCATTTTTCATGCCACATGATTTTTTTTATGACACTTTCGTTTAGGTTTAAGGTTCAGGGTAGGAAGGTCAGTTGATTTTTTAAAACTTGATTACCCTTAAAAGCCTTGATACGATAATTAACCATGTAATATGCAAAAATGTCTCCACATTTATGTAAATTTCTAAACTCTCAAGTGTTTGCTCCATAGCAAAAAATACTAATTCACTGTAAAGTGATTTCAATGTTTGTTTTTAATATCATGAATGTCTGGGCACAAGATATATTAAATGAAAAAAAATAAGTAAACAATACTTTGAGAAAAGTGCTTTATTAAAACACTCACATTAGGGGACATTCACTCCCAATATGTACTTGCTCTAAAAAACTAGATGCAGCACAAGAAATAGAACAGAACATACATGTCTCGAGACGTGTTCTTAAAACTTTAAGTTCTTTTTAACTTGACACGGCATCCAAAAAACACGCCGCTTCTGAGCGAGGCGCACCACAATGGTCAAAGTTATCTGTCTAGCACGTTCACAACAAAATACAACAGAAAAACAGCGCAGATGGACGCAAAGAATGCGTTTGGTGTGAATGGCCCCTTAGCCTGTTATGCTCGTAATGGATTTGTATCAGAGTGATCTTGGAACGAAAAACCCGAAACCTGCTCCTCGTTCCAGGCAAAATCTCTGCTCCCCATTCTACTTAAATTTTTAGCACTCAAATATACTGTTGGAAAGCTTTTCACTGGATAGCTTCATTATTAAAACACATTATATTAGGGGCCGTTCACACCAAACGCATCCTTGCACTAAAAAAGCTAGACAAAGTGCAGTGAATAGAACAGAATGCAGGTTTCTCAAGACATGTTTTTAAAAGTTGAATTTCTTTTAACTTGAAACGGTGTCTATAAAACGCAGTGCTCCTGCGTGAGATGCTGAAAAAAAGCGAGACAAGGCACAACAGTCAAATATATCCGTCTAGTGCATGTTAAGGTATAAAAACAATTGACAGCACAAACGGATGTTAAAACAGGTGTGGTGTGAATGGCTCCTTAGCCCGTTGTGCTCGTGACGGAGTGGTACGAAGCAATCTTGGAGTATAAAATCCGAAACCCGCTCCTTGCTCCAGGCAAAAACTCTGCTCCCTGCTCTACTTCACTTTTTAGCACTCACATACTTGAGCCGTGGAAAAGCTTTTCACTGGATTTATTTAAAACACTCACATTAGGGGCCATTCATACGGAACACGTCCTTGCGCTAAAAAAAACCTACATGCAACGAAACGAAACATAACAAACAAAATGCAGGTACAGAGCCCCTTAGAGGACAGGGCAAAAAAAAAAATTCTGAAGTTGTTTTGTGTGCCCTCGCAATATGTTTTGCATTTCCTCACAATAGTTTGCATTCCCTCGCAATAAGTTTTAAGTGCCCCCGCAATAGTTTTGCATTCACTCGCAATAAATTTACCATGGTTTTACAATAGTAACCATATTTTGACCTTGATATCTGAGGTAAAACCATATTAATAATACAGGAAAATTTAAAATATGGTAATAAAAATCATAATTTTGTGGTTATTATGGTTTTACTACAAATCCCATTGTATCTGTAATAAAACTAT
This sequence comes from Myxocyprinus asiaticus, assembly GCF_019703515.2. Lineage (NCBI taxonomy): Eukaryota > Metazoa > Chordata > Actinopteri > Cypriniformes > Catostomidae > Myxocyprinus > Myxocyprinus asiaticus. Next base: position 8,940,461 of record NC_059352.1, read on the forward strand.
AGTAACCACAAGGATAATGTTTTTAAAGGTTGAAGTTCTTTTAAACTTAACATGGCATCTAAAAAATGCGACGCTGAAAAACAGCGAGGCTCGCCACAACGGTCAAAGAAGAGCAACGAGCACATGTTGACATAGAAAAGCATGCTCGTAACATAGTGGTATCAGAGCGATCTTGAAGCGAAAAAAAACGCAGACAAACTTTTCCAGACATAATAACCTAACTCCGCTTCCCTGCTCCACTTCCGCACTTCAACACTTACTCTTGCCGTGGGAAATCTTTTCTCTGGATATCTTCATTCATTAAACTGCAGGAACAGGTTGGCAGGCGCTGGAGTAACAGTATGAACTACTGATTAAACCATAACCCTTTCAACCAAGGTTATAAACAAGCCAAACAAACCTATAGGCAACATGAGTGTGTAGTACATGAGCAATTGGCTTCTGTGAAGATTAAGTGGACAATGTTAGCAAGGTGCCCCAGGACCAATAAAGGGAATCAAATAGCTACGTCTTGGCTCTATATACCCTACTGATGCGAAACCATTTTCAAGAAGGTGTTCTGGGCATCTGTGCAAAATTTCCATGGACTATGCAATAGCAGCGATCGAAACGTTTCACTTAAAGTGTTCAGGCTGGTCATCTTGCAGAATCAGGGAATGTCTACCTCAGCAGCAGGCAACAGTAATGGAAGCTGGTATGTCTCTTAGGTACTGCTTTCAACGCCACAATCACTTGCATTGATCCCGGATTGTCAAGTGCCTTCATGGAAGGATGGAAGGACGATGAATACATCTAACGCAGTTAATGTTATTTAAATCTATTTATCTTTGATGTTATTTGTAAACATGATAATAAATGACAGCTAAAACAACATGCACTGCCCCAAAAAGCATTCTAACTAGAGCTGTCAAAATTAACGAACGTAAATGATTAATTAAAAAGTGTAACGCGTTAATTTTTCTTAATCGCAATTAACACATTTACTGTTAATAAAGCATTAACCAGCATAAACACTGGCAGAAACTTTGCAATGTGTCCACCCAGAGTCATGACACTGACACACATGCCACAAACACACACAGCAGTGATTCAGTGTCAGTGATAAAGTGTTGAGGAAAAGAGCTCTTAACGCAATTTGTTGTACAAAACAAGCCTAGATGGAACTTGTGGCAGAAATCAAGTATTTTTCAGTCTAAGGAAGGCGTATTTTAATTAACACTGAACTATTACCAAAATGCAGAATGAGACATGTTTGTCTGCAAGCGCTTTTCGTGTGGAGTTCAAAGCGGCGCTTGACGCTGGTGCTGACACCCTGACGCAAACGCGGCTTCCTGATTGCTGTAACAAAGCATATAGCCACAGTCTGCCGGCTGATTAAAATAAGAGATTTAATGCCCATTGAAATCAATATGCATCCTATGTGGGGACTAGTTCTTTCAATTAGTCAAACTCCCACTTTTTTGGGGAAACGTTTACTGTTACTTGAATTGGTGCTATTTTAGTGCATTTCTATCTTTATACTGTGGAAGGCTTTGTTTGGAAAATGTTAATAAAGTATTATATTGTTACATGTTGTTTTGTTTTCTTTCCTTAGAAGGAAATAAATGCATTTTTACAGGAAAATAAGTATATTTAGAGTCAAATTTCAGTACATTCAAAACCTGCGATTAACTATGAAAAATGATGCGATTAACCGTTACAAATTTTAATCGACAGACAGCACTAATTTGAACACTTTTGGACACTTATGACACACTTAAAAGTGTATACAAATTTAATTGCATTACTTAAAATATCAAACCAAGTGGCATCTGAAACATAAGATGCTATCCTAGCAGAGAACTGTGGACATATTCTACAAATGTTTGACAACCAGAAAGTGCCCAAATACTTCTCATCTTAATGTTGACAGTTGTTTTGCTTGAAAAGTATGATTGTGCTGTTTTTCTTCAAAATAAATGCCACTTGTTTTGCTGTTTCATTATCTTATGCAATGAGATGTCTACATTTTTATTATGAATAGTGTGGCTTAAGTGTCCAAATATTTTGGGGGCTACTGGTGAGAAAATTATACATTACAAAAAAAAAAAAAAAAAAAAAAAAAACAACAACAGCAAAAACCTTTCCAAACAAATTCAAGCCAAACATATGGGTTTTCCAACTGCCCCAAAATTCTGTCAGGCAATGACAAACATATGGTTATTTCACAGGATTTGCAAATGTTGCTGGCACTTGTCAGATGTGGTTAGGATCTAAGAGTCTCCATGCAGTTTCTCATTAATGCGAGTTAAAGGGTAAAATCATCCAACATTGTGATGTGTGACATTCTCCACAAGGGTAAAGGCCATTTTAAAAATAAAACAGAACAGATTGCTGCCTCAGATGCAAGTATGAGCATTAAGCAGGCGTTGTTTTCCCCTTGCGCCTTAATTTTTTGCTTTTGCAGTCTGCCATTGATAGTCTTTTTGGAGCTGAGCACTTCTTTTCTCCAAATAGTCAGCGAACATATTGATGAATAACCAAATACGTAGAGAGAAAATATCTAAAATGATCCTGCTAAGCTCCTATTGAATTAGCATTACACAGCTACTAGCTGCTTAGCTGCATCAGAGAGGTGACAGATTTCATTTTCACAAAACTGTTATTCAAAGCTTCTTTTCCACCTTGTAACACAGTGATAGAGAGGTTGAATGAGAATTGAAGAGTGCTGTACTTAACCGCTAAAGCAAACGATGCCTAATATTGCTCAATAGTTCAGATAAAATGTAGTAAACAAAATACTGAACCATCATTGGCTGAGGACACATCACAATAGGTACTGTGTTGCCATTCTAAACAAAAGCATAAAGGGATAATCTATATTTGTCAAAAATGGAGGGTCGTTATTTGTCGAGCAACAAATGCCCATAAGCAATAGCAATGCCTCTTCATATCTTATACTGTATGTTTCAAACGCTAAGCTTAGTTTCTGCAGTGATGGTTTCTCTGTTTAACCAACTGCAAAATAAGGTGTGAGCACCATTTTCCTGGTGCAATGTCCACCGAGGGGCGCCAAAAGAGAGTTGTTTTCAGCTGTTCAGGCCGTAATACAGTGAAGAGGAATGCACATTGTATAATGTCGAATAAAGGTAATTTGATGGAATAATAAATCGTCACTGAATGTTTAATTCATCACGTTGGTAAATCTGGTAATGTTTATCAATATAAGTCTCTGTTTTCTAGGTAACTATGTAGCAGCTGAAGTGCAAGATACATAATAACTATCTATTTAGCTAATGTTTGCTAACTAGCCTGACTGGGAACATTAAACAAACAGGCTATGCAACAAAAAAAAAAGCCATTTTGGGGTTAAATTTAAAGGAATGTTCCAGGTTCAGCAAGTTTGACAGTATTTGTAGCTTAATGTTGATTACCACAGAAAATAATAATTTAAAAAAAGCCAAAATCACGGTTACAGTGATGCACTTACAATGGAAGTGAATGGGGCCAGTCCATAAGCATTAAATATACACCATTTCAAAAGTATATACACAAGACGTAAACATTAGGTTAACATGATTTTAGTGAAATAAAACTGATTACAGGATTTACGATTACAGCGTTACGTCATCATGGCAACAAAGTTGTAATATTGGATATAACTTTACACAGATAAAGTTAGTAAGCGATTTTATCTCACTTAAATCATGTTAACAAGAATTATGTTTACGTCTTGTGGCTAAACTTTTGAAACAATGTGTATTTTAACATTTATGGACTGGCACCATTCACTGCCAGTGCCTTGATGTTACTGAAATTTTTAAAACATTTTAAATATATATATATTTATCAAGAGTGAATATAACAGCAGTTAATCATTCCATAAATGTAGGAGCAGTGCTCTTCACACATTCAGCATATAGAGGTGCATATGTGGGGTTCTCAGGTTCGATTCTGTCCTACGACACATTCTGATCATGTTTCTCCCACTTTCTCTCCTTAACAATTACACACTCCACTGTGTATCAAATTAAACATGAACATAAATTAACATAAAAGCAGAACACAGTGGGCATATTTCAAATTCTCCAGTTCAAACAGCGGAGTGAGTAGATTCATTCTGGATTCAGACACACATTCATCACCAGAGAGTCTTGGTAGTCTGACTCTCCAACCCAGGGGGTTGACAGACAATATCAGCCTCAGCGGTTCAATGGAGCAGTAACGGTGTGTATGTGTGTGTGTGTGTTGCATGATGTACATCTGATACATTCAAGATGGACTGACTTTTCACTGCAGTGAAGAACCATCCCTTCCATCAATGTTCTATGCTCGATGAAGAAGGAAGGGTAATATTGATTTAGTCATCCGAGAGTTAAATAACATCATGAAGTATTCATTAATGGTGCACTGACCAGAGCACACATGCACATCCACAGAACACCTTACATAACAATCTAAATGAAATCTGAAAAGAAAACAAAGTCACACCTTTACCAGGTATAGTTAGAAGGTCTACAATACAGTCATGCACTATAAAGTCTACAATAACAGTCATGCACTATAACAATGAAAATCAAAAGTACTAGTACACAAAGTAATGGATGATGTTTATTAAAAACCGATAAAAAAACAATAATTTTATTGCATTTTGCCTTTCCTGTTTATGTTAATCAAAGTATGTAATTAATTAAATGTAGTGCATTACTTTAATTCACTACCCAGACATTAATTCCAAAGTTTACATATGGGTACAATGGGTGTAAACAAATAGTATATACAGTATATACTGTATAAATATAGTATATATAATCAAATCTCTTGATTGAGATCTATCATTTAATTTTCACTACTTAAAATGATAATTCTTGACATAATGGAATAACTACTAGTGAAAATGCTAATTTTGACATCAGTAAAGGTTTTCACTTCTATAAATGTTTTTATATCTTCTTCTTATGTCATTATTCGCAAGAAACTAAAAAGAACAACTATTATTTATATCCATAACTGTATTTTCACTAGCAGAATTTCACATTGAATTGTCATTCACTCCTGTTCAAGACACAATTACAGATATCTATAATTCATTTCTTAATAGTTGAAATTCTAAATACACATATCAGCTATGTACTTCAAGTAAAAATGATAATTTTTTATATCAATAATTACATTGTTACTAGTACAAACATCCATACTTGATATAAACAACTGAATTACAACTAGTACAAATCTGTACATTCATTTCAGACTTTCTAGTTACAATAACAAAAAAGATGTCAGAAAATAACATTGCCATTAATGAAAACCAAAATAAGGACATGAAAAATTAGCAGTTGCACCAGTTGTATGTACATTGTTGATAACAGAGTTGGCATTTGCACTAGTAACAATATAATTGTTATCAAAAATATTAAGAATTGAATTATAGATATTTATAATTAATATCCAGCACATGATTAAATGTTGAAAGGGATTGCAACAGAATTTATACAGCACCACTAACAAAATAGCTACAGTATGTGTAAAGTATGTTTTAAAGAAATTTGCGCCAGTATTAGATAAAAAAAAAATCCAGAACTAACACTGTTGTTTTCGAATATACCCGAATATACTGTATATAAGAATATATATTCATTGTTATATATGTATAACAATGAATATACCCTTCTTGTGAAAATCTAATCCAAACAACTTTTTATCCCAACTTGTCATGTTAAACAAAGAGAGACATATATAAATATATATAAAATATTATTATTTTAATCCACGTACACACTTTTTAAGCCCAAACTGCAACTGTATTTTAATTTGTGTATCAGGATGCTTAAATGTGCATAACCAGAGTTTAGAATATAAATGAAATCTACAAACTTTCACAAGAGACAAAATACCTGAAGCTACATTTTTAGATGGTGGCAAGATATGGGTGGTGAGTACTGCCAGTAAAGAAAATGTGCTTTAGCTCACTTCAGTAAAACTATATTGAGCAGCACATTACTAGCACATTCTCCAAGTTGCGCCGCAGGAAATGAGTGCACTATTTCTCCCCAACTCAGTGATCAAGCTCGCTTTCACTCCGTCTGTCCTAACACTTATTACCCAGTGTGACTGCAGCAAACAGAAAAGAGAAACGCTTCTCGCTCTTATTTTCATTGACCAGAGAGAGCAAGTAAAGCAGAGTGGCAATCTAATTACCATAGTCTTGCCATGGCAATTTACAGCAAGTCACTATATAGCGATAGGAGAGCTAGCCATCTGCGGCCCACCGAAATGGAAGATCAAATGTTTTGACTTGACACTGCTTACCTGAATCAGAGGTGTTTGGGTTTGCAGGGAGAGGGACTTGGGTGAGATGGGCTCAAAAAGTCTAAATGAATAGATGTCACATCAAATGTTCTTTACCGGGTCAGCTCTTTGACACAAATACAGTACACTGTGTTTTTCTCTGACACAAGACGCACTCTTATAACCAGCGAGGCGTGGAAGCTCAGGCGATGACAGCAAATGTTCGCCTGCAAGGTATAGCTTTGAGGTTCTACATTAAAAACGCTCACACATACACAGCTAAAGTTCCTCTGTGGTTAGTGAGGGCTAATATGAAGGCAGCAATCCAAAAACAGGAGCGTTTCTGGGCAGAGCCCTTGTGCTGGTGTAAACAGAAATTGAAAAGCACACAACAGAAACAAACATGAGTAAATGATAAAGGATTGCCTTTAATGGCAGGAACGGTACTGTTGACCTAAACTGACTTAAATCTTTTTTTTTTTTTTTTTTTAATGACAGTGTGAACAGTAAAACCACATGGAATCTAAAATTTCCATTTCAGATCTGGGCAACTTTCAACTTATCTTAGGAAAAAAATGTTTAATGATGTTTTCATGTTGGTATGCAGTGCCCTTTTTACACCATGCATAGTGCTATTGTCTATCAGTGGACAGATGAATATCTAAGCTCATTGAGATAACTTTGTAACCCTTTCCAACTTTATGCAAAGCAATGAATCTTAGGTATTCTGAGACCTCCTTTTTATGAGACAAGGTCCACATCAGCAAATGCTTTTTGTGAACAGCAAACTTAAAATGTTTAAGTGCTTTTTATAAGTCAAAGAAGCTTTAACCCACACCTCCAATATCATTTAATTATTTATTTTTATTTATTTATTTATTTTTATGACAGTGTTAACAGTAAAAAATCACATGTAATCAAAAATATTCATTTCAGATCTGGGCCACTTTCATATCTTGGGAAAAAAATCGGATTTATTTTTTATCAATCTAATTTGACATTTGTCAGATTGTCCCTTTGTGTATATCATTTAAATTGTTTAAAATTTGCAATATATGAAGTATTACACAGAAAGTCGCAAAATATATTTGTTTTAAATAAATAAGTACATATATATTATTTACTTATCTATTATTTAAATATATATATATATATATATATATATATATATATATATATATATATATATATATATATATATATATATATATAAATATTTGGACAGTGACAATAGCAAGTGACAACAGAAGTTAAAATGTTAATGCACAGATTTAAGACTGGAAGTCTAATGTTCATCTAATTTCATATGATAACAATATAGGAAATAATATGAAATTATATTATGAAATATGTTCACACTGAACATACTAGTGTATGCTGTTTTAAGCATGCGGGTCTGTTTTGGAGTGTCTCTCATTCAGATCAACCTCACAAAAAAATTTTTTTTAAATAAATAAAAAAAACAGAATTGGGCTCTTTGGTTTGAAATATGAACGTAACCTCAATTACTCATGAAGCAAAGCTTATATTTTTTAAAGTTCAATGGAAGTTGAGGATGAAGCATTGACCCTCCATTGTGCAAACACACATTCCCAAATATTTTCAGTAATAATGAATCCAAGGTCACAGCTATTTAATTTTCCAGACAGCCTTCTGCAAATAAACATTATAACCCTTGGAAAAATTATTAACAAGTGCCTTTTCTTTGCACAAACAATGCCTTTATCACCAATGGCATTACTATCATTTAACACTACTGGAATAGTTTTCATATGGCCTCAGTTGATTGTTTTTCAGGATAAGTATTAGTATGTTTTCCTAATATGCAAGATAATCATTATGCAATAATCAACAAATCTGTATTTACATGAATGCGTAAACAGTTTGAGAAAAATTATATTTGCAATTTTGGTCAACACATTACCATAGTCCTTAATGAGGCAAGGAGAGTGATTCCTAAATACTCCACAGATCATTGCTTACCATTCTCCATCTGTAAATACCACTCATCACATATTTGAAGGATCTCTCTGGCTCTTTTTCCTTCTCTTGTTGTATCCTTTCCCAGACACCAGGGTGCACATTTTGGTCAAGCCAAAGGTTTGGTGACAGATTGCTGGAGCTGACAGATTCAGAACACATGGGCTAAGGGCTCAAATGAACCTCTGTTCTACACCATCCATCTCTACATGCGCTGTTAATGGCTGGCTCTGATCAATGGGCCTCTCTTGAGGAATCACACACCCATCTCAGTCAATGGCCTCTGAATGTTATTACATTTCAGTTGTTGTGAAAAAGAGCAACACCCTGAAACTAATAGAGTCGCTGTCACAGTTTGGCACGCTCTTGGCAAATGGCGAATGAAAGTAAAGGTGAAGAATATTGCTATACCATCATTGCAGAAATGGTATTAAGTTTGAAGAGAGGCAAAATTAGGATGTCTGGTGTGAACAGCTCTCTTGAGGTCATTCCACAGCATCTCTATTGGGTTAAGGTCTGGGCTCTGACTGGGCCACTCCAAAAGGGGAATTTTCTTTTTTTGAAGCCAATCTGTTGTGGATTTATTTCGATGTTTAGGATCATTGTCCTGCTGCATTACATACCTTCTATTGAGATTCCTCTGACATTATTCTGTAGCATATTTTGATAAACTTGGGAATTAATTTTTCCCTTGATGATGACAAGCGGTCCAGCCCCGAAGCAGCAAAGCAGCCTCAAATCATGATGCTCCCTCCACCGTACTTCACCATTGGGATGATGTTTTCATTTTGGTATGATGTGCCCTTCTTACGCCATACGTAGTGCTGCATGTTTTTCCCAAACAATTCAACCGTAGTTTCATCAGTTCACAAAACTTTTTCCCAGTATCGTTGTGAAGTGTCAAGGTGGTCTTTGGCAAACTTCTGGTTTTTATTGGAAAGCAGCGGCTTCCTTCATGGTGTCCTGCCATGGACACTATGCCTGTTTAATGTTTTCCGTATAGTAGACTCATGAATAGAGATGTTAACCAGTTCCACTGATTCCTTCAAGTCTTTAGCTGTCACTCTACGGTTCTTTTTTTTTTACCTCATTAAGCATTCTGCGGTGTGCCCTTTGAGTCATCTTGGCTGGAAGGCCACTTCTAGGGAGGGTTAGACACTTTGTAAGCAATATCACAAATGCAAGTGTTTTATCAGCATGTGATTCAGCCATAGCAGCCTTGCACCACAGGTAATCAGATTTTTTTTTTTCATTAATACTGTGAAGCTCTGTTGTGCAGCAACAATTGAAATTTTTTTGTAAAAAAAAAAAAAAATTAAAAATAAATAATATATATATATATATATATAAAACATATATATGCATTATATGGATTTAGTTTTACAAATGGTAATTTTACATCTGCAATCCACGGTAGTGCTCGGCTAACTTGCAATGTAATGTTATTGTTTTGGTATGGGTGTACTATTAAGCTGTGGGCCGGCTTTTACCTAAAAATGTGTAACAAAATTGTCGATCTCAAGAGTATTATATAATTAGATAATTACAAGAACGACAAACAATCTGCATAATTCTGCACAATTGTAGGTAAATGTGGGCCCATAGCTGATTAGCAAAACTATTTCAACACAATAACATTAGCTAGCAGATTAGCAGAGGCCTACAGCTGTGCACTTGGTGTACACCATAGCTACAACAAAAAACTCCGCATTTGAACTCTCGGTAGCAGATAAATCCACAAATAATCAAACATACTTACAGGTTGTAATCCTGAAGCACCAGATTGTCCCAACAAAGTGGGAACTGCACCATCTTTCAGGAGTAACCGCCTTGAAAATCCGCCATTGGTTGTGGTTATACTGCTAAATAATTAAAATAAATTTTAACCACTGATTCTTCAATTCATCTGCCTTTGGAAGTCCAAACAAAGAGGTTTTGCTTTCGCAGTGAAGAAAACAGCGTCTTCTCAACATGGCGACAACACTAATGCCTCCTACACACTACACGACTTTCAAAGGCATCGGATTGTGGTATCGTTCATATTACACAACTGTCTGTCTTGTCATGGAAGTCGTAGGGTTTTCAAATTACACGAGGAATCGGCGACAGTGATGAACACATTACAAAACATTTCACTATTTACGAATCCCCGACGACTCTGCCTGGACTCCAAATTATGTTTCACAACAGAGTACATGCGAGAAGTGATACGAGATACAAAAACAAATGCATGATCGTATGTTATGCATTTCAGAATATGATGTGTATGTTTTTAATCGCCAAAAGGCATCATATATTTTATTGGTTACAATATGAAAAAGTACCTCCTACTGAAAAATCTACCTATTTGCTTACCTGACTGTCCAAGAGAATTGGAAATTTCTCTCCAACACTTCTCTTTCTCCACCCAGTTGTGGTACAGTTCAGAGGAAACATCAAATAGGCACTGGTGCTCCTGCCAATGTTCCACACATTTTTCCTCCATTTCTTCGGTCCAATGAGACTTTCTTGATACCGCAGCCATGTTAGTTGATGTTCTATTGCAGGTACATCAGGACTCCTCCCACTGAAACTTCCCGTGCCCCATTTCTTGCTCTCTCATTGGCTGTAGGTCAACGCTGCAGTTGTATTCAGTCAAAACACATTTCACATTGTGAGATTTGGAATCGCAGACAGGTCCAGATATTTAACATGCTAGATATCTGGCTGAAATCAGCGACGCGTCGGCGCTTCTCTCAGATCGCGTCTTTGATAATTCATACATTGCGTTCGTTGCTCACGGGAGCGAGCTCTGATTTGCCTATGATTTCGGGCTTTTGTCGGCGATCTCCACAAAACTGTTGGCGAGTGAAAATCAGGCCTAAAATCGTGTAGTGTAAACTCGGCATAACTCAACTCATCCTGGCCTCGGCTATAACTACATTTGTTTGAGGGCGGGCATTATGCAAATGTGTTACATAGTGACATAGATACTTTATGGAAGAAATGGCTGGACTACAAACAGCTATATTACACATTAAATCCCAAAAAGCATAATAGGGCCTCTTTAAGACAATTTTATACATAAATGCAGATAATTCCAAAGGGTTCACATACTTTTTCTTGCCACTGTATATGTATTGAATTAAGGCCTTATGAAGACAGACACATTTTCTGTCTGTTTGCTAGAGATTTGTTAGGCAGTTTCTAGGGTGTTCTGGTTGGTTGCTAGGGCATTGCTAAGTGACAGACAGACAGACAGACAGACAGATAGATAGGTAGATAGATAGATAGATAGATAGATAGATAGATAGATAGATAGATAGATAGATAGATAGATATTCTTCTCAAGTTTTCACTTTTATAAACATTAGTGGTAAAATTGTATTAGAAACTTCCATTAAGTTGTGCCCTGGCTGCCTTGTAGTTTATTTGAGGATAAAGGGGAAATTCTACATTCTAACATCTGAGACTTTTATTACACCTATCTGTCTGGATGTTTTTGTCTGGGTAAGTTCTTTGAATAGCTTTCAAGATGATAGCTTCAATATTTAGTTCCTTTCCCCATCCATTAGAGGCACATCTAAGGTCATACACCATCTTGCATGCCATTCACATCACAACACCTGTCTCTCTTTGAAAATAAGGCAGTATGGGGTTGGGGGGGGGACAATAATGCTGAACATATTTTTTAGAAGGTCTTTTCAAAGGATCAGAAAGGCAAAAGGTTTAACTCTCATGTTCTACTGAAATTCAGTTTACAATCTTTATGTTTTTTGTACCAGAGACTCCAATGAAGTGTACATTTTAAAAAAAAATCCTCTGACCTAATCAAAACCCAACAGGCACATATTATTGAAGTTACATCCCACTGTTTTAATATAACTGAAAGATAACAGGAAAAACACATTGTAGAAAAACACAATAATCAAACAGACAATTGGCTGGAGTATACTGCTCAGTCACCATTCACTTTCTTTGCATTTTGAAATGAAAGTGAATGGTGACTGAGGCTAACATTCTACCTAACACCTTCTTTTGTATTTTCAACGGAAATAAGAAAGTCATACAGGTTTGGAACAACGTGAAGCTGAGTAAATATTTATATCCCTTCAAGTATGAACTATTAAAAGGGCCTTAAAGGTGGTGAAAGCAATTTTTTCATGGAAAGGAATGCAAAACTTGTTCCTACTCCCTGAAAGATATTAATGAAATAAGTGTCATGAGATATCTCATCTGTCTCTGTGACAGCACTAGACTCTGTAAACAGCACATAAAAATGTGTCCGTGGTCCGTGGACAATGACGCTTTTGACCTGTTAATTATTTTGCGTATTTTCATAGTATTTTAGTTGCAGCAAATTATTGAGTCTTACTGCCATTTTTTAAGCCATGCTGTTCATAACAGTTGTCTGTTGAGGGCGCTATTTTGCTGCTGTTATTTTAAACAACCGTTTCTCCTCGTGTCTGTCTCAATAAAGGTAAGTTGTTGGGTGAATCTCAATGTGCGTTCTTTTGTGTTCTTACGTTCTCGTTGACTCGTTCTACTTCAACATCCACTGCCGAAGTTCGATTCCAATACTCAAGAACGCAAGTACCGAGAACGCAGGAAATTACCCAGATGTGTCCTAGAAATCGAGGATGCATTGGATGGTGACTTGTGAGCAAGAATTCGGTACTACAGAGGCAGACGAAGGACATTTATCATTTTGTTTTTCCTCAAGAGTTTCCCGCTGTAAGTCTGACGGCTCATGAGAGTCGTTATCCTCCATCAACATTTATTGTTTTTTTTTTGAGCATCATTTTATTACAGTAATAAACATGAAGAGAACAAGTGTTTTCAGACTTCATTCTTTTAAAGTGTCACTAGTCCTGTAAAATCTCACTGGTGTGATGATATTAATGCTGTCACTGGTGTGATAATGCCAGTAGTTCTCTCACTGGATTCAAATGTGCTGTGACAGTTAATTGCACAACAGGAAGATCGCAGCACATCTCAAAGCTCGCAATAGATGCGTTCTACGTCCTCCTGTCCTTCCGAGTTCAATCTTCCATGGATGCTTGGCAAGACCGGTCTTAATAAGTACCCAAGTCAGTTCCCCGCGTTCTTTGAATTGAGATTCGCCTATCAACTTTTGTTTTGGAAAGAGGGGGCATGGCTAATTCAATGGCTCAGTCTCATGGAAGTAGACTGGCTGAAATCGCTTACAGCACCTTTAATAGAATATGAAAGTAAATTCTATGCCTTTAACTGTGTATTCTACAGTATGCATTCTGTAGCTATTAAAAGCTACATTATATTTAATTATGACTAAAATTATATTATGTTTTAATGAATATTAAAATCACACATACCAGGTGTGTAGTAACAATATTAACATTACAACTTGTCAAAGATTCATGCCTAATTGTTTTCTAATCATTTCTATAAACTCATGTTTGCTACAACACACCAAATTGAGAAAACAGCCAAACGTCCATGAGCAGTCAGTTGTGTTCATTTTCCCGCTCGTTCTTTCATTCCATATGCATCCTGGCTCTGACTCCTGTCATGTTTGCTCTAAATAGCAAGCTGTCCCCACCCTCAAAGTGTCAGTAGTATTTTATATCTCAGATATGCACACACAAACACACACTCCTCTGAGCCTGCAAAATGTGACTGACAGCAGAGATGCCGTCCCACATGCTGCGGTGGTAACAAACAACACAAATCACCTTCCTGTGCTGTGCTTCAGACTGAGGTGGAAAGGAAACAGCTCATGAAAAAAATTAACACTAATCTCTCAGATCCAGAATCATATAAAATATAGTCCATGATCCATGAATGCATGAATGCTACCTCAACTGCAGCCCAACCCTAGTCCTGTATTATAATATCATTGTTAAAGTAACCAGAAATTTCAAGCTCCACAAATCACACAAAGGCCACATAAAAGTAATCCATATGACACCAGTGGTTAAATCTATGTCTTCTGAAACTATATAATAGTTGTGGGTGAGAAACAGATAAATATTTAAGTCCTTTTTTACTATAAATCTCACCTTTCACTTTCACATTCTGAAAGTGAAAGTGGAGATTTTTAGTAAAAAAGGATTAAAATATTGATTAGTTTCTCACCCAAAGTGATTGTATCGCTTCAGAAGACATACATTTAACCACTCAAGTCTTATGGATTACTTTTATGTGGCCTTTATGTGCTTTTTAGAGCTTGAAAGTTTTGGTCACCATTCAATGGCATTGTCTGAGCAAAAAATATTCTTCTAAAAATCTTCGTTTCACTGAGGTTTGGTATTTTTCTCAATTTGCTGTGTTGAAGCAGACATGAGTTTATAGGAATAATTTGAAAACAATTATGGTGCTTTTATGGTGTTTTTAGTTTCCTTTGGGGCTTGAACTGTCATTGTATGGAGTAAATAATGGCAGAATTTTCATTTGGGGCTGATTTATTAAGGTTATAGATCAAAGTCCAGAAAAGGTAACCAACAAACCCAAAACAGCAATGGTCATGAATCCCTCCATTACTTGCTAGGACTAATTCAACAACACCATTTTGGGTCAAGATGAAATATATTGCAAGTATTAATTGTTAATCGGACAAATTACAATGAGTGCTGAGTTAAGCTGCCACCAGACAAAGGTGAAATATTTCAATTATGAATTCTTATTAGTCCAAATTATTTTAACTGCGATCTGTTCAAGAGTCATTAACCTGCTGTATGGTACTGTAGCTGCTGGTTATAATTAATTCACATTGGAGGAGAACACTGTGTTGCTCTCTGACACTGAACAGTTTGTTCATCGTAATTTTACCAGCATCAATTTTCAAGTATTGTCACTGGTCATTCTGGGTCACCTAACAGGGATTAGACTGAGTATAAGATATGAACACTAAATTAGTCAATGCAAAACACTTTTCTTTCCTTTTTTGAGAGTATGTTCCAAAGAGATGATAGGCAGAATGTACAGTATGGAAAAAATATGATGAAAGTGAATGGTGACTGCCTAACGTCTTTTACGTTTCACAGAAGAAACAAAGTCAGATGGGTTTGAAGCATGAGGCTGAGAAATGGATTGGATTTTCATTTTTGGGTAAACTTTTCCTTTAACATTACATTTATAAAAAAGAAATTAACAACCGGCAGAAAGGCACAAAATCATTGCAGCATCTCTCTTGCGCTCTTCTCTCATCTCGACTCCTTTTGCAACCAATGCCTGCTCGTAAATGTCTTCCAGGATTGATATTGTATTATTACTTGCACTTATTGAATGGGATGTTTCAAAGGGACAGCTATTAAAGCAAATATCTTTAATTTACGATCTGCACCCGCCAATCTGTTCTAGTAATAACAGCAAGGAATTACTTATTAGAGTTGAGAGAGAGATATTGAGTTGCCTGACATATCCTCAGCCTGGTGAAAATATAACCATGCTCAAACCATGAAATGCGACTGGAGCTGTGCAAACGAACCGTGAGGAAAAAATAGGCTTCATTATCAGAGTGCCACGGATAACAGAGTGGAATGTACAACTGTGATTGAATTTTAGCATGCAGGTCCACCATTTTGTGATAGTCTGTGCATACATGTGCATTTAAATGAGACAATATATGATGATCATTTAGAAAACTTCTGTAATTCTACAAGCTTATTGTAAAATGCTGCTTTTATTAAATGATCAATACTTAGGTCTTCCAGTAGCAATAAAGGACAGGTTACGTACTGGATGGTAAATTTTGATTATGTATAATGGAATAGTTATTTTATTATTTACTCAGCCTAATGTTGTTCCAAATCATATGATGTTAAGTTTTTTTTCCCATAAAACATACAGTAAATGCGAAGTTTTTTTTTTAACCCTTGATCACTGTTCGTATGTGTCACATTTAAGTTGTTTGCGGGTCAAAATTGACCCGAACATACAAGTGTAATATTCGATTTTTTTTTTTTAAAAGATATGTAACAACTAATTTCACAAAAGTAAAAACACTAAAGTTGTGTATTTTGGGGGGATTTTATGGTATTTAGACCTAATTAACCACTAATTTACTAAATTACACCATTAATTTTCATATAAAATAAGCACATTTTATGATATCTTCACTTCACTACAAACCTTAATTTCAGTCAATTAAAAGATTGTCAAAAAATCTAAATATGTGATGCATTGGGGGTCTCTGGAATAAAATAAAAATAACAATTACATGAAATGACAACTACACTATATTGCCAAAAGTATTCGCTCACCCATCCAAATAATTGAATTCAGGTGTTCCAATCACTTCCATGGCCACAGGGGTATAAAATGAAGCACCTAGGCATGCAGACTGCTTCTACAAACATTTGTGAAAGAATGGGCCGCTCTCAGGAGCTCAGTGAATTCCAGCGTGGTACTGTGATAGGATGCCACCTGTGCAACAAGTCCAGTCGTGAAATTTCCTCGCTACTAAATATTCCACAGTCAACTGTCAGTGGTATTATAACAAAGTGGAAGCGATTGGGAATGACAGCAACTCAGCCACGAAGTGGTAGGCCACATAAAATGACAGAGTGGGGTCAGCGGATGCTGAGGCACATAGTGCGCAGAGGTCGCCAACTTTCTGTCAATCACTACAGACCTCCAAAGTTCATGTGGCCTTCAGATTTTCTCAAGAACAGTGCGTAGAGGGCTTCATGGAATGGGTTTCCATGGCCGAGCAGCTGCATCCAAGCCATACATCACCAAGTGCAATGCAAAGCGTCGGATGCAGTGGTGTAAAGCATGCCGCCACTGGACTCTAGAGCAGTGGAGACGCGTTCTCTGGAGTGACGAATCACGCTTCTCCATCTGGCAATCTGATGGACTAGTCTGGGTTTGGCGGTTGCCAGGAGAACGGTACTTGTCTGACTGCATTGTGCCAACTGTGAAGTTTGGTGGAGGGGTGATTATGGTGTGGGGTTGTTTTTCAGGAGCTGGGCTTGGTCCCTTAGTTCCAGTGAAAGGAACTCTGAATGCTTCAGCATACCAAGAGATTTTGGACAATTCCATGCTCCCAACTTTGTGGGAACAGTTTGGGGATGGCCCCTTCCTGTTCCAACATGACTGCGCACCAGTGCACAAAGCAAGGTCCATAAAGACATGGATGAGCGAGTTTGGTGTGGAAGAACTTGACTGGCCTGCACAGAGTCCTGACCTCAACCCGATAGAGCACCTTTGGGATGAATTAGAGCGAAGACTGCGAGCCAGGCCTTCTTGTCCAACATCAGTGTCTGACCTCACAAATGCGCTTCTGGAAGAATGGTCAAAAATTCCCATAAACACACTCCTAAACCTTGTGGAAAGCCTTCCCAGAAGAGTTGAAGCTGTTATAGCTGCAAAGGGTGGGCCGACGTCATATTAAACCCTATGGATTAAGAATGGGATGTCACTTAAGTTCATATGCGTCTAAAGGCAGATGAGCGAATACTTTTGGCAATATAGTGTATGTTCATTGCTTCAGTGCTGTATGCATTGGCTGATCTCTATAAGCCAATGTTGTAACAAATTTTATTTCTTGATATTATTACAAGTTATGCATTGGATATATATTTAGACATTATAAAAAATAATTATTTGTCAAATCGTAGCATTTTTTTAAACCACTTGGGTTGATGTGTCAGATTTTGAAATTATTTTCCAATATACTGTCAAACCTGACCATGTTATCACAGTCAAATCGGATTGTGCTACAAAGAAAAAAGTAATTATTTTGTTACCTGTCATTTACTTCAAACATCAAAATGATTGCATTAACTTTGTCACACAGTGGTGTGACTCAGACTTAGACTGTGTTGTATGTTTGGTATGTGTGGCAAGTTTGCCTACACCAAATGTCCTCATTAGTAAAAAAGGGGGAAAAAAGGCTCCTTAATGGGTCAGATGATGTTGATCTTTAAACCTAGTGATGTTTACATTGTTTGAATGATGGTTAGGTTTAGGTTTAGGGGTAGAGTTGGATATGAGAGAATATCATTAGTCTGATATGAAATCAATGGAAGCCTATGAGATGTTCTCACTAATATAGTCAAACAAACCTGTGTATGTGTGTGTGTGTGTGTTCTGCATTGTGGATGTTTATAGTCTCACCCCTTCATTTATGTGTGATTGTGTTCTGCATTGTCTGATTTATTGATTTTTATTTGACAAATTAAAAAAAAATTGCTCTGTGTTATAGTCATTCCCATTCATTTCCTATGGCGGGTCCAATTTGCCCCGAACAACATATGTGTTACTTTTTTTTGTCACAAAGCTTTAACTCATCAATTCCAGTCCAATTTGTGTGTGTGTGTGCGTATGTGTGTGTGTGTGTGTGTGTGTGTGTGTGTGTGTGTGTGTGTGTGTGTGTGTGTGTGTGTGTGTGTGTGTGTTCAGATGGCAAATGTAGGATAAGTAACCAAGTCTTGGACCACTCAGATGAAGGATAATTTGTTTTGTTTTTTTAAAGAAACAAAATGAAAATGGGTCAAAAATGACCCGAACAACATGAGTTAAGAATCTCTATGCAGCTCTTTTCAGTAAAACAATGAGGTAAAGACAGAAATTTAAGTCGCTCTTTATACAGTTTTTTTAATTTTGGCGTAAACGCAGGCTAAACGGGAGCTTCAGCGAAGGGGACGATTAGTGAATAACGGTCTATTTCTTATATGAAAGACATGAAATTTAACATGGAAGCCATGTGTACCACATTTATGTGTTTTTTTATTTTTTTTATCTCTTTTGGAGCTTAACAAACAAGACCATTTTTTTATTTTTACGTGAACGTGCTAGACAAGCGCTTTGGTAGACGGGAAAATAATCAGTGAATGATGACTTCAAATTTCTGCCTATTCCTCAGGTGAAAGACGTGAAATATAGTGCACATTAACTACTTTTATGGTGTTTTTCTGTGTGTGTTTTTTTATTTGTACTTTTTGGAGCTTGACAGATATGGTCAATATGAACTGCATATGTACAGAAAGAATTGTGTAAAGACCTAAAAACCTAACACTAACCTTCAAAAATGCAATCTTTTGTGTGCACGAAGGTGAGTAAATAATAATTTTCATTTTGGGTGAACAAACCCTTTCATGCAGGTATCTTTCATGCATTCTCCAATACAGCAACGAAAATAGATTTTATCCCACTTATATACTTCAGATTTAGAAAAAAATAAATTAAAAAAATAAATATAAAAATACACAACCAATGAATTTTATTCATTCGGAGCCCTCCGTACCATTTCAAAATTGATGCCAAAATTGATGGCTCCTGGATCACATTAATGTAAGCCTTTTTTAAAAATGCAGCAAGTAATTAAAAAAACTCCATCATGGCAATGTTAACATGCTGTTCTCAGGGCTGACCACTGGACTGCTGTCGGCACTTCTCTGCTAATTGCCTCCATCAGTTAAAATCGTTATGATCCCCTTTATTTCACCCAAAACAGAAAAAGCCCATGTTGCTTGGAGTCACAGACTGACCGCCAGGAAGTCTCATTGGCTACTAATGAGATGCTTGTAAGGACTAATGGCTTGGTGTATGAGCGGGTATCACTCTATCTGAAAGTCAGATGGGTTTTAATGATAAGAAACAAGAGCTGGAGGATCACTAGCCCACACACACAGTTCGAATTCACTTACAATGACAATGACCATGACCTTAAACAACTTGTCAAATTACTGCTAGATGTGTGCATTCAGTTCAAATGTGTCAAGATCAGTCACAGGAAATGAGAGAACCAATGTCATTTGACATTACTGATGTAAAACTTGGCGCAATGTGATTTGACGCACAAATGCAAATGTGATTTGAGAGCTACGGCAGATCAGGCAAGATTTTCAGTGAATAATTACTAATTTTCTTCACAGAAAGCTATCATATGGTTTCATAAGACTATGAATCTATGAATCTGCTGCAATTCTAGTTATAAATGAACTTTAGGGATAATAAATTAAAAGGTAACACTTTATAATAAGGCTGTATTCATATTATTAGTTAACATGAAGTAAAAACAACAATACATTTACAGCATTTATTAATCTTGATTAACCCCTTAATCTCTGGTGCATTTTAGGGCTGCTGCCTGCAATTTTTCACACTCATATTAAAAAGTTCAACATTCCCACATACTGTGGACTAACTGCAAAAAATTTCAGATGAAAAAGATTCCCCCCAAAAAAACAAAAGATTCAAATTATTCATAAATAATACAGTTAAATATACATAAACGATACAATATATGTTTACAGTTTTATGATAAACAGAACATTTGTCCTAACTTTGGTTCTGTTTGCTCTATCTCCCAGAAAAAAAGTCTTATTTCATTCCACTAGATGGCAACAAGTACTAGAATTTCTTTTGTTTTTTTTTTCTGTCACCTTCCATCACAAAATGCAGATCTGAAATGTAGATGGCGCTCTTACCCATTTCAGCCATCACAGATGTGCCCGTCCATAGACATTAAGTCTACTTTTCAGTTCATGCACCACCCCCATTGTTTCATTGAATATCTCGGCCTCTGAGTGGACTAGAAGCTTACTCTAGGTGTCATCAGAAAGACGAGATCCTCCCCTTTGCAATAATATCTATACTTTTATCACCAATAGTCAATAACATATTTTTCCAAGGATGTGTTAGGCATGCTTGTCCTGCTGGACTGCATATTTTGTTCTGGACATCTTAGACATAACATTGGATAATTCACACAAGCAAGCTCACAGACAATTAAAATATGGCACATTTTTTAGATTTTTTAAGGCAAGAGCATATACTAATACATTTTTAAAATTATTAGTGTTGTATTTTTATAAAACTAACATTAACAAAGATTAATAAATGCAGTACAAATGTATTGTTCATAGTTTATGATAACTAATGCATTTACTAATGTTAACAAATATAACCTTTTTGTAAAGTGTTACCGATAAAAAGTAAATAAAATGCTATAAAAGTGTACGATGTGGCCTTTATTATACATTATTACTCATGTATCTGTCTATCTAATCTCTGTCCTCCATCTTGAATTCTACCTTCTCTTGAAATATTACATAATGTCTTTTTACCCTACTATGCTGTAAAATCTGCTCCTCGTCGCAATATGTCCCAGAGGAAATAGTGACCTGCCCTGCAGACACCAAAAATGTCACGGTTCGAATGTTGAAATGTCTTTCTCTCTTATTCTGTAACTCTCTCTCTCCCTCTTTCTCTGTTACCAGCTATAGCTATGCTGTTCTATACAGAGTGCGCCGAAGCATACTCTATTTCCCTTGTAGACATATGAGCCCACTCTAGGTTGAAATTCAGAAGTCAATGCAGCCAGCATGCAAGTGAATATGGAAATAATCTTAAAGCTGAAAATTGACAGCAAGGAACCTCTTTCATAAATGCACAGTGGCCCAAAAAATACAGTATTTGGACATTAGAGCCACAATAAAACTGTATAAATTTAATTGCATTGCATAGCAAAATATTAAACAAACTAACTAAATACAAATGATGCCAGACCTTTTCTCAGAACGTTTTAAACGTTTCTTTTTTTTTTTTTAATGCCCAGTTCTCAATGCATTCTAAGTCCTCGTGGTGGCGTAGTGACTCGCCTCAATCCGGGTGGCGGAGGATGAATCTCAGTTGCCTCCACGTCTGAGACCGTCAATCAGCGCATCTTATCACGTGGCTTGTTGAGTGCGTTACCGCGGAGACCTAGCGCGTGTGGAGGCTTCACGCTATTCCCCGGGGCATCCACGCACAACTCACCACGTGCCCCACCGAGAGGCGAACCACATTATAGCGACCACGAGGAGGTTAACTGATGTGACTCTACCCACCCTAGCAACCCGGCCA